>NW_028252074.1:60000-69429 GCF_964263255.1 Lissotriton vulgaris
ATCGGTTGTGGTTTCGCTCCGCTAGTCGGCGGAGGGCGAAGTGACGGACCAGGCCGTAATCCACGGACTATCCTGAGGGGCTGCCCGACCTGCGTCACGCTGCGTGCGGCGTGTGGTGCCGGAGTGGACTCGGTCTACCAGATTGGCGACTATCCTGCGGTTCCTTCTGAGTACCTTTAAGCTGAGCTTTGGGGAGTGGATGTGGTCGCCCTGCTCACGGAGGTGCGTTAACCGTGGACCAACTGCTGTTGCCTGGAGGTGCGCCGGCAAGGCGCGGGAACTCCTCGGCGGGGAGCTATACCCTCCCGAAGGCATTTGTCGGTGGACGCCTTCACCTGGGACGACTCGGGGGCCGACGTGGCACAGTAGCCTGGGAGTGTGCTGGAGTGAGTGGGTGCTATTCCCTTGTCATCAGTGAGAACTGCTCTGTTGTGCACGCCCGGTGGCGTGCTTCGTTGTCCCCTGGGCCTGCCCGAAACTAACGGCCTGCGGCCGCCATTTTGGCTCCATTTCTTGCTACGCAACAACTTGCTCAGCGGAGTTCGCTCCCCCGGCGCCCCCATTTCACCACGCCGGCACTGGCTGGCGCCACTTTGGCTGGCCGCAGGGTGCCTTGCTAACAACCCATTGGCGAGGCTATGGGGAAGGGAGATAAGAACCAACCGAAACTGTCGTTCGATCAGCGGAGGCCGAGGGGTGCGGAAGGGGCGCCTCCGGAGACCTCAACGCAGCCTGCTACTGCTGACAGCTCGCTGTGTGCGGACATCCGCGAAATGCTTTGCACCATGGAAAAGGGCTTACAGGACAGTATGACGCGATTGGCACGAAGATCGACGCTCTGTCTTTCAGGATGGACCGCATGTCTGAAAGGGTGGACATACATGCTGAGAGGCTGGATATGGCAGAGCAGCGGCTGACAGAAGCGGAGGAGGCCCAAACGGAATGGGATAAAGATAAAGCAGTTCGGTCGCCTCCTCCAGGTCATACAAGACAAGACGGAGGACCTGGAAGCACGCTCACGGCGCTCCAATGTCCGCATCACGGGAGTGGCGGAGTCTACCAATACTGGCAAGATGGAGCTGTTTGTGGAGAAGTTACTCCATACGCTGCTGGGGGAGGACGTCTTCTCCCCTATGTTCATCTTCGAGAGGGCTCATCGCACCCTGGGACCGAAGCCGCAACCTGGCCTTCCACCGCGGTCGATCATTGCAAAACTCTTGAACTATAGGGACCGTGACTTGGCACTGCGGCTGGCAAGGGAGAAAGGGAATCTACAGTTTGAGGGCATGAACATCTCCCTCTACCCTGATTTCACGGCGAGAGTACAGGAGGAAAGAAAGCGCTTTGCCCCGTATAAAAAGCAGATGAGAGACATGGGGCTGGACTATGCCATGTTGTACCCAGCGAGACTCAGAATCAACAAGCAGGGGCACTCGCATTTTTTTACGGACCCAACGGACCTGAAAAAATCACTAAAGGAGTGGGCCAAGGAACAACGCAACAGCCCGAGGGGTCAACATGAGGACGAGGAGGAGGCCGCCTCTATGGACGGCCGGGGGTGATCCACCCTACGACCCTGTACTCGGCTTGGCTGGGTCTCCAGTGCACGTCTTGTTACAACTACAGGTCCTATGAACCTACCTCTTTGACTTTGTGGAGTGTGGTTTTTGCTGCTTGTGACATGCTGCAGGGATGTCATGTTAATATGGTTTACTGATTGGTATTCGTATTGGGGAGAGCTCTCCTCCGACTGGGGGGCTTGTTATTTGTCAATTCGCTTTTTGCTGGGGCTGGGGGTGGGTGCCAAACGACACTGGGGGGTAAGGTGGGGGAGCCACTGAGGTATCTGGTTCTTGCTTGATTGTATTGCTGTCTGGCTGGGAACCTCTGCCCCTGCGCTTTCGGGTCTTGGCTCTCTAGAGGGTCTTTGGGTTTGTAGTGTGTTGCATTGGGGAGGGTTCAGGGTGGGTGGTGACGTGCTCTGTCTGACCGGGTTGGGGTTGGTCGGCTGTGGGTGGGTAGACGTTTGTCCTATTCTTCTATTGTTGCTCATGATGTGTGGGATGTTCGGGGACTGTTGGGGGGGGTCTGATTGAGCCGGCTACTGGATTGTGTCTACTGTACCATCTGTTCTACTCTGATAAGCTCTCTGTATTACAATGGCGAATGTTGAGTCCCTAGGGCCGGAGAGCGGCCCCGGCTCTCTTCGACTGCTATCATGGAATGTGAGGGGGCTCAACGATTTTCGTAAACTTAGAAAGGTCCTAGCCTACTTGCAGCGACACCAGATTGATCTTGCCCTGCTGCAAGAAACCCACCTGCCTTTGTCCAGTCCTATGTTGCAGACGAGGGGTCTTGGGGAACGCTTGTGTTGCTGCAGGGTTCACCACACATGCAAGAGGGGTGATCACTTGGGCTAACCCCAAATCTCAGTTGTCGCTTCAGCAGGTAGCTGTGGACCCAGAGGGTCGGTATGCGATTGCTCGATGTGTGGGGAAAGGACACGATTTGTTGCTTGTGAATGTGTATGGCCCCAATTATGACTCTCCTGCTTTCTATGCCTCACTAGCGGACAGCTGTAGACAATATGTGGGCTCTAGGATGCTGTGGGGGGGGGACTTCAATTTGGTATTGAACCCAGAATTGGACAGGTCGGCTGGTTCCCCTAGGACCCCGGCGGCCTCGGCACTGCTCCTGTTAGCGGAACTAGTGAAACTTGACCTGCTGGATGTGTGGCGCCATAGGCACCCGGGGAAGGGCGGGTTCACCCATTACTCAGCCTACCATAATCTCCATACGAGGATTGATTATTGGTTTATCTCCCGGTCCCTGCTTGATTCGGTGAAGGGGTGCACAGTGTAGCCTCGCACGCTGTCTGATCATTCGCCACTACTTTTGCTACTGGTTGCCCCAGCTAGGAGGATTCCCCCGTTTACCTGGAGATTCCACCCGTATTCACTCCTAGACGAAGCCTTCAGAGGGGAACTGGCTGAGGACATAGAGGTGTTTTTTTCAACTAATGTGGGGTCGGTGGATAGTGTCCAGGTGCTCTGGGATGCATTTAAGGTGTATATCAGGGGGATGACGATGGCTAAACACTCAGGGGTGCTTAAGGCTATCAGGCAACGGTTGAAACTGCTTGAAACACAGCTGGCTGATCTGGAACGGCAGGCGGGAGGTACGGGTTCTGCTGACATCACTGACAAACTTAAGCCCCTGTTAGAGGAATTTCATGAAGAGGCGGACAGGGAGATAAAACACATGGGTAAATATGCCACAGCGCGCGCGTATGGGGAGCGAGACCGCCCTGGCTCCCTTCTTGCCAAACTGATGCGCAACAGCAGGCCGCCCTTAGTGATCGAGGAGTTGGTAACGGCTACTGGTGAGGTGGTGACGGAGGAGCAGGACATCCTGTCGGAATTCCATACTTATTATACAGCACTGTACTCGTCGAAGTCCGGCCACCTTGAGGAGGAAATCGACAACTACTTGAGTTACATACAGATGCCCTTCTTGGCCAATTGGCAAAGAGAGTTTCTGATGGCCCCGTTCCAGAAAGAGGAAATAACGGAGGCGCTAGAGGGAATGAGGTCGGGTAGCGCTCCTGGGTCGGATGGCCTCACGGTGGCTTTTTACAAAGCCTTTCAGGATAAGCTGGTCCCATACCTGATGCTTCTTTTTGACGATATTTGTCAACAAGGCAGCATGACGAAATCTATGAGGGAGGCGCTGCTCATCACCATCCCGAAGCCGGGCAAACCCCCAAATGAATGTGGCTCTTACAGGCCGCTTTCGCTGATTAACGTTGATGCGAAACTGTATGCGAAGGTTCTGGCGACACGTTTAGCTCTTCTGGTCCCGGACCTGGTTGCCCCGGAGCAAGCTGGGTTTGTCCCGGCGCGTAACCTGACCTATAACATCCGCACGGTGTTGGGCACTATTCAGCATGTCCGGCAAGAGAATAAGGCTGTGGCCATTTTCCTAGACATGGAAAAGGCCTTTGACTCAGTAGAATGGTCGTTCATGCTCAGAGTCCTTCGTAAGTATGGGCTCGGAGAACCCTTTCTGCAGATGCTAGGAGCCCTGTACTACAAACCCACTGCGCGGCTAAAGATAGGGAACTTGGTCACTGCCCCGATCGAGATCAGCAGGGGCACTTGGCAGGGCTGCCCCCTCTCCCCGCTGTTGTATGCTCTGGTGGCGGAACCCCTGGCCTGCGCTATAAGAGAATATCACAGGTTCGAGGGGATCAACTTTCCTTCTTACCAGATTGGTATCTCGACCTATGCGGACGACACTCTGCTGTATGTCCGTGACCCGGAGGCGAACCTCTCGGCGGTCTTGCGGGAAGTGGTGCGGTTCGGGGCCTTATCGGGCCTTCGGGTCAATTGGAATAAGTCTGTGGCGTTGCCTTTGACTCCGGTAACTCTCCCATTCGACTCGGAGTACCCATTGCAATGGACCACGGACTCCATACGTTATTTGGGGATCCGCATTCACACTGACCCTGAGATCCTGATACGCGAGAACTACGGGGTCGCCTATTCCAAACTGGTGGATGATGTTGAGGTGTGGTGCAGGCTCCCGCTGTCCCTAATGGGTAGGATAGCGCTTATGAAAATGGTGGTGCTCCCCAGATTCCTCTTTCTCTTCACAAACATACCTGTAGTCCTCTCTAAGGCCTTTTTTCGGCAGCTTACCCAAACGCTTATAAGACTTGCGTGGGGGGGCAAACAGCCAAGGGTTCAATGGCAAACGCTCCTTCTTCCCTATGAACGTGGGGGTCTGGGGGCTCCTGACCTGGAACGGTACTATAGGATTGTGCAGGGGGCACATCTCCACACATGGATCCACGGGGATCCTGGCATCCCACATGTGAAACTGGAACGCCTCTTTGCAGACCCTGCACCTCTCCCGGCCACGATATGCTATCCGGCCGATCGAAGGGTCGGTAACTTGGATTCCATTGCTGCCACAAACCACGCTTGGCATGCAATGGTCCGCTCCCGTGAGAGTGCGCTGTTGTACTCTCCTCTACTGCGAGTGGAGTGGGCAGTGTGGTTGGCCCCGCTAACGGAGAAGGGCGTCCTGAAGGCGCTGTGGGAGTTGGGCATCGACAAGATGGGGGACCTCTTCTTAAATGGCACAATGAAGACGTCGCAGCAGGCTCTCCAGTCCCACCCTGGGGCGACACTATTGCATAGCTTCCAATACCACAGGGTTCGTAGAGCGGCGCTGGTATTACTGGGCCCGGAGTTGGCAGAGCCACAAGAAGTACCTGAGCTCACGTATGTAATTAAAACCCCCTCTTCCCGTAAATTGGTAACTGCTCTTAAGAAACTTGGTGATGGGCAGCGGCAGTGCCCCCCCTCCAGGGCTAGATTGGCCTGGCAGAGCGACCTTCATTCTCCGATCTCGGACGAGATGTGGCTCTATTTCTGCGCGAACACTAGGAAAATTTCACTTAATAGTAGGCACCGCCTAATTCACTTTAAGTACCTGCAGCGGGTATATTATACGCCGGACAGGCTATACAGGTATGGGCTGCGGGAGTCGGCGGAGTGTGAGCGTTGCCATTTCCCTACAGCCGATTTTTTTCTTCATATGTCCTGGACTTGCCCTAGTATCCATAAGTTTTGGAGAGAGGTCTTCACGGAACTTAGCTCTACCCTGGGTGTGGAGATACTGCCTTGCCCGGCGCTGGCATTGCTGGGTTTCTCTAAACCGTTGCCGGTGGCATTGAGGCGACTTGCTGACATGGCGTTGCTGACGGCCAAGCGCCTGGTTGCGTTGTGCTGGATGAGGGGGCCGGTTCCTACTAAGAAGCGCTGGGAGGCGGATTTGCTTTACTGTTGCACGCAATCAGAGGTGTATAGTGAACTGCTTCCCCCAAAAAGTCGCCCCAAGAACTTCTGGGGGTTATATAAGGAATTCCAGAATGCTCAAGGGGACAGTGAGTCAGATCCTGAGGGGGAGGAGTTGGATGAACTGCAGGAGGGTGGGGTGGCGATGGTTGAACTTGATGAGAATGGTGGTTGAGTGTTTCCATGTTGAAGATGGGTGGGGGATCCCGCCCGAGTCTCACCCGTGCAGTGTAATGGATGAATGCCTAAGACATCTGTACTGGGTGGTGTTTTACATAGTCCTTCTCAAACTTTGCTCCGTTCCATTGGGCCCTTGGGTCAGTTGCTATGGGTCCTACGTTCGACTATAGACGTGGTAGTTAGTGCAGGTGGGCGGGAGGACACAGGTATAGGTAGGCTGGCTAGTTTGTGGGGCGGGGGTTTGTTTTTGGATTAGTCTTGTGGTTTACTGCACCTTTTTATTTCTCCCTTTCAGGAGAATTTATCCTCATGTCTTTGAGAGTTGGCTTACTACATGTGAACTGACTGCATTACCTTTGCACACCGAACTGTGACATGGAGTGTCGCCGCCAATGCTGTTGGTTTGGTTTTTTTGAGGTCAGTCATCAGCTGCTTTCACAATTCGATAATGTCTTTATTTTCTTTATTTCCTTCCAGTGCGCCGCCAGGCCTCCGGGATGTTGGCGTCACGGCTGTGTATGTGGCCTCTGCTCAGGGATTTGGGTGTGAACTACTGTTGCCGCCAGCCTCCGGGTTGTAGGCGATAAGGGCTGTGTGCAAATTTCAAAGGTGTAATAAAGTACAAATTTAACAAAAAAAAAAAACCATTGAAATTCACTGAAAAAAACATAGGTTATAGACCATATATAGTTAGGAATTAGCATTTACAAAACCTTGAAAATTCACTGAAAAAACCATAGGTTATAGACCATATATAGTTAGGGATTAGCATTTTCAAAACCTTATTTTACTCGCACAAAACCATTGAAATTCGCATATATAGTTAGATGCACTAGCTATATATCGCGCACCCGCAATCCACTGCTGATAATGTCACATATTACATCATTCATGACATGGTCAGTGACATCACTGATGACATCACTGATGACAACTCAAATTTTTGGTGTGGGGGTGGGTGAAGTGGGCTGGTCTTGTTAATGGTTTTTGAAGCTGTTATGTATGTCGGCGATTTTGTTGTGGAAGAATGAGGATAGAGAGTCACAGAGGTCTTGGGAGGGTATGATGTCGTTGGTGCCGGCGGTGGGGTTTGTAAATTCTTTGACAATGTTGAATAGTTCCTTGCTGTTATGGGCGTTGTTGTCAAGTCGATCCTTGAATGCTGATTTCTTGGTGGATCGGATGAGTTGGTGGTGTTTGCGGGTGGCGTTCTTGAAGGAGGCCAGGTTGTCGGTGGTTGGGTTTTTTCTCCAGGCTTTCTCGAGGGTACGACAGAGCTTTTTGGATTTCTTAAGGTCGTCGTTGAACCAGGGGGCTTTTTTGCTACCCTGCTTGATTCAATGGTTTTTTAAGGGTGCTAGTTCGTCGGCGTTGTGGGTAATCCATTGTGTGAGGTTGGTGGCTGCTTGGTTTGGGTTTGATGATTTGGCAGGAGGGTTTTGGTGAAGCGATGTGATGAGCTGGTCAGTGGTAATTCTGTTCCAGTTTCTTCGGGGAATAGGTTGTGGGGGGTTGTGGGTCGTGGTCTTTTTGTAGTTGAAGTGAACGCAGCTGTGGTCCGTCCAATGGAGAGCTGTGGTGCGATCAAAGGAGATGTGCTTGCTGGAGGTGAAGATAGGGTAACGTGTGTCCGGCAAGGTGGGTGGGGGTGTCAACAAGTTGTTTGAGTCCAAGATTGGCCATGTTGTCCAGAAGGTTGGTGGTATTGCTGTTGTGTTTCTTTTCCAGGTAAAAGTTGAGGTCTCCCAGTAAGATGTAGTTCTCGGAGGGGAGGGCATGTGGGCTGATAAATTCAGTGATGTCTTCGCTGAATTGTGTACGGGGTCCTGGTGGTCTGTAGATGAGGGTGCCTCTGAGTGTGGTCTTGGGGTCGGTGTGGATCTGGAAGTGAAGGTGTTCAGCGGTAGCGAGGATATCATCGGAGTTGGTCGTGATGCGGATAGTGTTTTTATGGACGATGGCGATGCCTCCTCCTGTTTGGTTGGTGTGGTTCTTTCGGATGATCTTGTAGCCGTCCGGGATGGCTATTGCGATGTCCGGCGCTGATGAGGCGTTCATCCATGTTTCTGTAAGGAAGGCAACGTCTGGAGATGTGGTGTTGAGAAGGTTCCAGAGTTCAATGGAGTGTTTGTGGACCGAGCGGGTTTTGAGCAGGATGCACTTTAGGTGGTTGTTGTCGGAGCACTGTTTGGAGTTTGTGGATTTGGTGTGAGTCCTGATGCAATTGAATTTGCAGGAGTGGCAGGTGAAGGGTCCATGGGTGTGTCCTGAGGCAGCTTGGTAGCATTGTGGTGTGCGGCCGGGGTAAAGGGCTGAGAGGGTTGCGGAGGCATACGTTATGCGGGCAGAAGGGATTGTGCGGGGACCAGGGGGTCTGGCGCTGGGCGCGGTTCAGGCACGGACGGGCGTAGACGGGCTTACCTTTGGCGCACCTTTGGTCTGAATAGTACAGCGCTACAATGACTTATCAAGCTGCAGTGCGAGCAAGTCTGGCAATAAGCGCTACGATGACTAGCAGCTTCTAGTAGTGCGAGCAATGCAGGCAGAGCGTGGAAATCTGATTGCAACGATACCAGGTTAATGTGCAGGGAGCAGCGAGGGGAGCGACCGCTTCGCAGAAGCTCAGGACGGTCACAGCGCTATTGCCGGACGGGTAGGGCTTCACTCTCTGTGGGAGGGAGGAGCAGCTGGGAGGCGGAAGCGGGGTGGAGAGCCGGGCTGGGAGGCAGAACAACAAACAACAAAATGGCAGCAAGCCAAAAGCAAAACAGGACGAGATTGGGGCACAACCTTAATGAAGCGCTAAGAAACTGGTCAGCACAGTCAGGCAACAATTACCAAAGCAGGCAAAGCGAGTGACACAGTCAATAATAATGGTACAGTAAATATTAATGCACGGTCTGGATAGTACAGCGCTTCAATGACTTATCAATCTGCAGTGCGAGCAAGTCTGGCAATTAGCGCTACGATGACTAGCAGCTTCTAGCAGTGCGAGCAATGCGTGCAGAGCGTGGAAATCTGATCGCAACGATACCAGGTTAATGTGCAGGGAGCAGCGAGGGGAGCGACCGCTTTGCAGAAGCTCAGGACGGTCACAGCTCTATTGCCGGACGGGTAGGGCTGCACTCTCTGTGGGAGGGAGGAGCAGCTGGGAGGCTGGAGCGGGGTGGAGAGCAGGGCTGGGAGGCAGAACAACAAACAACAAAATGGCAGCAAGCCAAAAGCGAAACAGGACGAGATTGGGGCACAACCTTAATGAAGCGCTAAGAAACTGGTCAGCACAGTCAGGCAACAATTAACAAAGCAGGCAAAGCGAGTGACACAGTCAATAATAATGGAGGGCCTTGATGTTCAATCATAATGTGATATTGAAGAATAATTGATA
>NW_028252075.1:0-83874 GCF_964263255.1 Lissotriton vulgaris
TCCCCTGCTGTACACTCTACAGAGTCTTTAAACGACTTTCATAACATATAGATGTCTAGCTATTAAAGTTTTTTTTAGTTTGACTGGGTCTATTTATAAACCTTGCTATGGGATGGTTTATGTTTTACTCTCCAATTTTAATGTTGGAATACTTTTTGCTGATAAATGTTCCAGCAGACGCTTGTTAAAATTAACGTCATATATGGGTATAGTGGCGCTACTGGGATTGGTGGGAGTTTCTGTTTGATTTTGTACGGTTAACCAAGGGTGGGGTGGGTGTCGGGGAGTGGTTATGTTGCTGATTGAAACACAGAATATAGTAACTTGCAGATGTCGAGCTACTAAAGGTGATGTAGTACCAGTGGGAGCACCTATAAAGCACCCTATTGCATGGTATATGTTTTACCCGCAAAATTGCAAGTTTTAATACGTTATGTTGATGAGCTTTTCAGGGTACATCTGTTGAAAGTAAGCATCTGTATGGCTATAGTGGTGCTTCTACGTTTGCTGGGCTCTTTCTTTTATTGGTTTACGTTAAACAAGGGCGGTTGTTGAGGTGGTGTAGGGTACTGTGCGTATTTATGAACCGTCTTATGGTATGGTGAATGTTTGAGTTGCAAAATTGCAGTTTAAATACCTTTTGCTAATGAGCATTTCGGCAGACACCTGTTGACAT
Organism: Lissotriton vulgaris; assembly: GCF_964263255.1. NCBI lineage: Eukaryota > Metazoa > Chordata > Amphibia > Caudata > Salamandridae > Lissotriton > Lissotriton vulgaris. The sequence continues at coordinate 677 of NW_028252075.1, forward strand.
TAACTCTATGTATGCCTATAGTGTTGTTAACAGGAGTGCTGGGGCTTGTTTGCTTTTGAAAGGTTAAGGAAGGGTATGGGTGGGAGTGGGGGAGGTGTGTATGTTGCTGATTATAAGACAGACATTTGTAACGTGGGCATGTATAGTTATTAAAGGTAATGTAGTTTCACTGGGCCCATTTATAAACCGTGCGCTTGGATGGTTTATGTTTTACTCACCAATTTGTATGTTTGAGTATTTTTTGTTGATAAGTGTTCCGGTGGACACCTGTTAAAATTAAGCCTGTGTTTGGGTATAGTGGCGCTACTAGAAATGGTGGGGGTTTCTGTTTGATTTCGTACGGTTAACCAAGGGCAGGTGTGGGTGTGGGGGAGGTAGTTATGTTGCTGTTTAAAATACAGAATATAGAAAAGTTGAGATGGGGAGCTACTAAAGGTGATGTAGTACCAATGGGAGCACTTATAAAGCACCCTATGGCATTGTATATGTTTTACCCGCAAATTTGCATGCTTTAATACACTTTGCTCATGAGCGTTCCGGTAGACAGTTGTGGAAATTAAGTTCCTGTACTTTCTATAGTGTGTCTACTAGGTTTGGTGTGGGTCTTTCTTTAATTTTGTAAAGTTAAGGAAGGATGAGAAAGAGGGTAGTGCAGTGGCAGTGTGCCTATTTATGAATCACTTTATGGTATTGTATGTGTTTTTTTGGCACATTCCTATGTTTTAATACCTTTTGTTGATGAGTGTTCCAGCAGACAGGTACACAAATTACCCATTTTTTTGGTGGATAAGAAATCTTCGTGCTGATAGATTCTCTTGTAGTGTGGTAGAAGGCTGATAGCGTTGATGGAAAATTATGAAACATGGTGCTGTTGTAGATTTCAATGGAGGCTTACACTGTTTCTTTGTTATATTGGTGTAGTTAGGGTTGTAAGTGGGAGAAAAAAGTGGGGGTGCTCTAGAAGGGGTGGCAAAGTTCTTAAAGGGACGTGGGCTATGCAAGTTGGGTCGTGGTCTAAATCAAGATAAGTATCATTGTGTGCTTTAGAAAATCCTCTCCAATTATCCTACATTCGGAAAAAACATTCTTTAAAGGATTTTCCTTCCTTCTACAACGTGGGTAATCTAGTGTGATATCTCCAGTTCTCAGTAGTGAGCAAAATAGGCATGTGTACATCAATGTGCTTGCTCTCACTGCAGTGCAATAAAAAAATAATTACTGTTTGCGAGGGCCGAATATAAAATTGACTATGTTTGCGAGAGCTTAAAATAGAACCCGATAGAGACCCGTTTGGAGGGTCCCTGAAAATAGGTGCCGGTCCTCAGACCTGGCCCAATTAAAGTCCAGCATCCATCTATCCTAAGCACTGCACCATCCAACCATCTTTTAATTGATGCATATATTCCTACATATATATATACATACATCTGTTCCTGCACTTATCTTAAGCATCTATCAGCTAGATTCATGAAGCATTTTTGCGGGCGCAAACGGTGCGAATCGCGTAATTTGGCGGTTTACACCCGCAAAAATGGCATTTGAAATTCATCATTGGGTCATGTACTCGCAATTTGAGAAATCGCAAAAAATTGCGATTTCTCAAATTGTGATCGCATTTAAGGAATCTCAACTTGAGATTCCTTAAATGCTATTCATGACCCAATAAAAAATTGAGAATTGGCTATTTTTTCCCGCTATTTACCGCGAAGTCAGACTTCGTGGTAAATAGCGAAAACTGAGAAAAATGCACTTTTGTGCATTTTTCTCAGTTGTATGTTACACACACACATGTCCTTTGGACATGTGTCTGCGCAACATATTCTAATTTACATTTCAGGGGTGCTACAGGGTGTCCTCTGGACACCCCTAGCACCCTCGAAATCGCATCCTTATTTGCGATTAGCAAATTGCTAATCGCAAATAAGGAATGACTCCCCATTCATTCCTATGGGCCTTGAGATACGTAGGTAGCACAACCTGTATGGCTAAGAAGCGGATACAGGAACATCTGAGAGCAATATCTAACATAGATGCCCATTTTCCAGTTGCTAGACATTTTCAAGAGTTCCACCAATCAAATACCTCCCTGCTCAGGTATTTTGCAGTTGAACAAGTAAATGTAGGCAAAAGAGGGGGCAATCGGGTACTAGCACTAAGAAAGAGAGAATCCAAGTGGATCATGGAATTAGAAAGCAGATTCCCCGGAGGTCATAATTTAGACAAAGAACTAGCAACTCACTTATACGAAGAGTAGTTCAAACTACATGATTAAGTATGCAATGCCTCAGGAGGAATACTCTTTAGAAAAAAATAAGCTTTAAACATACAATATTGTTCTGCTGTTATCTGCTGTCTGTTCTGAACTGTATAGATATAGAACGTTCAAGCCAGAAAAAAATAAGCTTTAAACATATAATATTGTTCTGCTGTTATCTGCTGTCTGTTCTGAACTGTATAGATATAGAACGTTCAAGCCAGTCTTGATTCACTTTAATGCAAATTGTAATTGTGTCTATATGTTTCTTTTAGGAGGAAAGGAAGGGAGACATCACTTTTTTAAATGCACTGCACATCTTCCCTATCCTTTTCTTCAGCGAATGAAGAAGTCACTTCACCCTATTGAGATAAGGAACTCACTTTTCACTGTTTTGTTGGACATTAATTAGGAACCTAACTGGTTAATTCTTTTATGCCCCTTCTGCTTGTACAATGGTTACACGTATGGTTGGACTTATTAGCGATATATCTGTACTTTAAGGGTAATTGTGGAAAAGTACTGAGATATCTAGTCGTTATTCCCAAACCAAAAAAATGGTTTCTATAGGCACTAGACCGCAGACATAGTTGTTGTAACTTGGAATAATTCATGGCCCACACTGTGGAAGCATATGTTAATATTATAGGCACTAGACCTTTTAATGAGTTTTGCTTTCATTTACAGTTTAATACCTACAAGTTTGAAATTCAATTTTTTTTCCTATTAATTACTACAAACTGGCTATTTAATTTTCATGTTTAGTCCCTACTAAGCTAGGCTGTCCACAGACAGTAGGCACTCATACTAGCTAAAGATGAATGAAATAGGGCCCATATCTGAACAGTACATTTGACATCTGGGGCACTGGACCGTCAATTCATTGTGGCTCACGCTTAAAGACCACTGAAATTGTTGGGTTTTTTTCTCCCGTTTCCAGCCTATCACCTTTTTGAAATATGGTATGAAATGTTTTTTTTTACAGTTTACGTTCGAAAATAATGTACTAATAACATTCGTAACTGCAAGTTGATGCTTTAACTATGTATAGCATACCACTCCAAAATGGCTGATCCATTAACTGACAGTGCTAGCAAGCCATAATACGTGTACCTTTTCACTTTTTGTTACACTTTTCCTTTGTTTATGTTTATTTAAACAAGCTTAATGTCATGTTGGTGAAAGTGTGAACAAGACACACTTGGTGTCGAAACGCGTAACGTTTTATGAGAAATAAAATCTGAGCATCTATACTACTGAGTGCGCGTTATGCTTCCGAGCAAACTGAGGATTAAATTAATCGTTCGGCATTTGGGTTCGCCAAAAAATGCGCCACCTGACTAAGGGAGCAGGATTTTGGAAGGACCCTTCTTCTGAGCAAACTGATATATATATATATATACTATCCAACCAAAACCTTCTCCAGTAAAGAAAAGAGATCCGGGCCACTTGGAAGTGCAAAGCGTGATTTTATTCAATGAGAAAGCCATTGAATAAAATCACGCTTTGCACTTCCAAGTGGCCCGGATCTCTTTTCTTTACTGGAGAAGGTTTTGGTTGGATACATTGGGACTCGCTATCCCATCCGAGGCCCGCCTTTGACAAGCGGCAGGGGTCTACAGCGACTTGTTTGGTTGGATATATATATACTACTATAATAAAGGAAGAACTTTCAGCCTTTGAGGCCGGTAAACTCAGGAACCACAGCGCCAATCCGCACACCCGATACACCGTTGGAATCGTCAGGGTGTGTAGATGGTTATAGGCTATATAAATTAAAAAAAACGTTATTTAAAAAATTTACAGTAAAAAAAAAGTAGTCCCTCCGAATTAACGCCAGGCACGACGTGCGTGCTCACGTCAGTAGTGCGGGGAGGAGCGGCGTCCAGGAGCGCAACGAGGAGCGGCGGACATGCCGCAGGGGAGGAGCGGTGACGTGAGGAGCAGCGGACAGGCCAGCGCCGGTGCGAGCAGTGGACAGGCTGGACGAGCGGCGGCTGAGGTAAGGGAGCGGCGGACATGGCGCAGGGGAGGAGCGGTGACGTGAGGAGCAGCGGACAGGCCAGCAGCGGTGCGAGCAGCGGTCAGGCGGGAGGAGCGGCGGCTGAGGTAAGGGGACCCACCTCGGGGCAGGCGGGGGACGGTCTGGGCGGCGGACGGGCTGGGCAGGGGCCCGAGCTGCAGGAGAAAAGAGAATGATCCCGTGTTTTTATGGTGAAACAGAAATCATTAACACACCTCTAGGCCAAAAAGATTAGCTATGAAGTAAGCTTTCCCAGACAATGTACACTCTGTAGAACAAATTGGTCAGCTGTACACCTCTACAAAGAGGAACAGACATATTTAAAGCAGTCTATCAGCAGCGGACAGGCGGGAGGAGAGGCGGCTGAGGTAAGGGGACCCATGTCGGGGCAGGTGAGGGGCGGGGCAGGCGGGGGTCGGGGCAGGCGGGGGTCGGGACAGGCGTGGGACGGGCCGGGAGGGGGCCCGGGCTGCTGGACAATGTCAGGGCGGGCGTAGGTCGGGGAAGCCTGTTGCTCCCAGACAAGGTCGGGACGGGCTGCTAGTATATATATATATATATATATATATATATATATATATATATATATATATATATATATATATATATATATATATATATATATATATATATATATATATATATATATATAAAAAAGACAGTCCAGGTTCCGTGAAATTAGAACGGAGCCAGAGGTCGGCACCTCAGACACCTCGCGCCCAGCAATCCAAAGTAGCCTTAAAGATAACAAATCCAACAATGGAAAACAGGGAAGACGTTTAATGAAGGGATGACGCGTTTCACTCTACGAAAGAGCTTGTTCACACAGCGCGCCAGAAACAGGGAAGTGCATATATAGTAAACATAAACAAAGGGCAAATGATAACAACCAATGACACACGCCTTCTCTGAAAAATGAACATGATAGATGGACTACAAAATAACGAAGTGTTGAAACAAAGTATCGAAAAACATGTAGAACAAGCGCTGAGTATACAAGGTCACAGAAATTTACATACTATTCGTAAAAAATAGTTTTAAGTCAATATGCACATGGAATTGAAATAAAATAATATGTACAAGGGGTATAGCTGCTTTAAGGAAAACAAGTGAACGTTTGAAACATAGGGGATTATTTGCAAACGTGGTGCCGGACAAATGCCAGACATAAATCACCTGAAGCAATGCTGTTCAAATGAACATGGAAAAGAAAATGATGACATAGTGCCAAAGTTACATTGCCAAAAAGACCAAGCTATTGTACTGCAGCTTTATAAAAGCCCTGTGCATAGAACTAAAGGTGAAATATTTCAAGTATTGCATACGAAAAAATGAATAATAATGTAAGCTGAACCTCAGCACACTAGTTGTACAACGTTAAATGTTTAGAAAAAGAAAACCAAATTATATCAGAAAGATCAAACCAAGCAGGCCGATCAGAGAAAGCAAGAAAAAATGAACAATAAAGTGAAGAATGAAAGAAGAAGAAGGAATTTGTAAAGGGACTAAAAAGAGGCCACAGCTGAGAGAAGGATAAATGACAGACACAACAATGATCAGATGCAAAGAAATCAGCAAATTGGTGTCACATCTAAAAAAGTAAGCACAATTCAATCTCATAGACATAAAGTGAACACCAGAGCGAAATATATACAAGTAAAGGCTGACCAGCCGGCCAACAACTCAGTGATAGTCTAGGTCACATCAGACAAAATTATGGAAAATAAAGTTATCAATAATCACAACACAGTTCATAGGAAATTGCTCAAATCTTCGGTAAGGTTCAATCCATTAGGAGCCTTAGTGTCTAAAGCAAGAATCAAATGAGATTCTTTCTGACGAAGAAGTTTCATTCTGTCACCTCCCCGTCCGGGTTGAGGTACTGAGCATAGAACTGTGTATTCGAGATCCCTCAATTTCTTATCATGTACAGCTCGAAAATGTCTAGCGACAGGATAGTTGTTGTCGCTGTTGACAATAGCACGGATGTGCTGCAAAATCCGTTGGTGCACTGGAAGTTTGGTACTCCCGATGTACTCAAGGTTGCAGGTGCATTTGAGTTTGTATACGACATACTCAGATCTGCATGTAAGGTGTTCTCGAATAGGAATAGGTGTGGAGCAGAATGCAGTAACATAATGTGTACTATTTTTGGCAAAAGTGCAGGCTCGACATGATGTACATCTGAAGAAGCCAGTTTTGGTTATCAGGCTCTTTTTGGGTGGGTCTTCAGGCATAGGTCTATCAAGGGCGTTTCGCATACTGGGAGCCCTTCTGAATGTAATATTTGGGATGCTAGGAAGCATAGGCCCAAGAATGACATCCGTGAGGATTATGGGCCATATGGCTGAGATACCCGCCACCCCCTCTCAACACAATCCCCAAGGATGGGAAACCGGAAACGGTTCTGAACTTTTGGAAGGCGGGAGGGAGTGACCCTCCCGGCCGTATTTATTAAAATATGAAACAAAATCAAAACATTAAAATAACAGTTTCATATTATGTACAATTTCATTTCCACATTACGATGTTTGGCTAACCTTAACAGATCTCTAATACAAAGGTTCTCCTAGCCGAACTAACATCCTACAAAACATTTGACTTGAAATTGTACATCCTAACGTTAAGGGCCAACGGCAAGGTCGTAACCGGTGTCAGATCCCTAAACCAGAAATACCCCCCCTCACTTGTGAGGGGAGCGACCGCACAGAGGCGTACCTCAAGTGCATCTACCAATTTCCCTTGGACTTGACGGGGGCCCCAATGAACTCGACGCCATTTAACGGTCGTCCGAGGACTCGTGTGAGGTGTCTAAAAGGTAGCGTAAACCCCCTCCCGAACCCCACACAACTTACCCCATCTGCCGTCGCAGATGTCCTGGCCCCGGGAAATTCCCCAGGAGGGCCCGTAGCCCCTCCTATCCAGGAAGGGGCCTTGACCACCTTTCCTTTCCTTCCGGCGGCCTATCCTTAGAAGGGACCGCCTCCCCGTTGAGGGGCCAATGGCCACCTCCCCCGAGCGCTCCCATCCGTAATGGGTGACGCCCCCCCATAGGGATCTTCCAATTACTGCTCACCGATCATGACCTTACCGCCCGACCAAAATAAATACGACAATTTACCTAAATTACTAAATTACAAAACAATCATAACTATTACAAGCATGATTACTGATCAACACTATTGCAGAAATACTTTATTTGAAAAACATACTGAAAATGACCATTCTTTATTGCATACTCAAAATATCACGACAATCATCTCAACCTGCAAGAAATAGAGTTACCACATCAAAACTTTATTCAAAACAACTAGCTGTCCTCAGGGGCTGGTGGGTGGGTCAAAATTGGCTCCTCGTTCCGTCTCGAGCTCACGTGCAGCGGGGAGGTGCAGCTTCAGAGCACAGGAACAAGAGGATGCTTTCTTGGCTTGTTGCTCCTTTTATCCATCTTCAGGGCGGGCGTAAACCCGCCCCCGCCTGCCTCCGAGGGCGTGGCCGGTCGCGTCAGTGTCTAGGACAACCCACTCCAGGGCGGGAAAAGGCGCGCCCCGGCTACGCCGCTTCGGGCATACCAGCCGAGACTCGCCTCCCGCCCAAGATGGCTTCCCGGGGGGATCGTGGTACTCCACCATACGTTCGGGGGGACCGAATGGTCGCCCCTTTCCATATGGCTGAGATACCTGCCACCCCCTCTCAACACAATCCCCAAGGATGGGAAACCGGAAACGGTTCTGAACTTTTGGAAGGCGGGAGGGAGTGACCCTCCCGGCCGTATTTATTAAAATATGAAACAAAATCAAAACATTAAAATAACAGTTTCATATTATGTACAATTTCATTTCCACATTACGATGTTTGGCTAACCTTAACAGATCTCTAATACAAAGGTTCTCCTAGCCGAACTAACATCCTACAAAACATTTGACTTGAAATTGTACATCCTAACGTTAAGGGCCAACGGCAAGGTCGTAACCGGTGTCAGATCCCTAAACCAGAAATACCCCCCCTCACTTGTGAGGGGAGCGACCGCACAGAGGCGTACCTCAAGTGCATCTACCAATTTCCCTTGGACTTGACGGGGGCCCCAATGAACTCGACGCCATTTAACGGTCGTCCGAGGACTCGTGTGAGGTGTCTAAAAGGTAGCGTAAACCCCCTCCCGAACCCCACACAACTTACCCCATCTGCCGTCGCAGATGTCCTGGCCCCGGGAAATTCCCCAGGAGGGCCCGTAGCCCCTCCTATCCAGGAAGGGGCCTTGACCACCTTTCCTTTCCTTCCGGCGGCCTATCCTTAGAAGGGACCGCCTCCCCGTTGAGGGGCCAATGGCCACCTCCCCCGAGCGCTCCCATCCGTAATGGGTGACGCCCCCCCATAGGGATCTTCCAATTACTGCTCACCGATCATGACCTTACCGCCACAGGCCGGATAGTTGACCGGCTATCCGGACCCCCCACAACAACTCCTGCCTAAAGGTCATGTTTTAAACTCTTTAGCCAAGCTATGAGGTCTCCTATGAGTAACTCATTCCCCACCCGGGACAAATGAACCCCATCCCCCAAATACATACTGTCCCCTTTGATACAACCATGCGAAACAGAATGCAGTGTACTTGAACGAAACAATCTACTCAATTTGTTATTTATTTTCTTTACTGAATGATTCAGAGCAGAAACCGAAATAGCCCCCCGCCACACTTTCCGTGGGATCATATGGGACCATGCAATTGTGCACCCTGGAACTCTTCTTGCCAACCAACTTACTGTGGAAAGCATTGCCTCAAGAAGAAGTCGTCTACCAGTGGCCACCAAATCGTTGCCCCCAAGATGGACTATGATTATAGACCTTGTCCGCCCTAACAAACCCTCGAAAAAGGATTGAAAATGGTCAATACAGAGCCCGCCCTTTCCGTAGAAGGACACCCTGTACCCGTATTCCCCAGCCACGTGAATCATGTAACCTGCTTTGAATACGTCCGCGGCACGCCTCACGTACTAGTGGCCCACGACCCACACCTCCTTTTTCGCAGCCGGTGATGTCTGACCGCTGGTCCCCAGGTGTCGGGTCGACTGCACAGTCTGCCCCGCCTCGTAAGCTTGCGCAACTGAAAACCAAACAAAAACAAGAAGCGTGAGTACATCATTACAGCTTCACAACATGTGCAACCGCACATACCTTTTATAACAGTTCGAGGACCAACGCCCCACACGTTTTACTTCTTCTACACTCAGACCCCTGGCTGTAGCCTCAGTAGCAGCCCCTATCTGAAAGGAATGGGTCCCGAACTCGCCGGGGTTCAAGCCCGCGGCCGAAATCGACATCGCAAGCACCCGCTGGAACTGAAACCTCGTCAGTGGGGTGGCGTCAGCGTGTCTCAACAAGGTCCCCCCCCATGATGCCACCCTCTGCGCTAAATATTCCTCTACGCACACCACAGGGCACATGGAAGACCCGGGGATCCTCTGAATGATTATGCAGTCCCCACTTGCACCCTGATCGGTTTTGGACCTAACAAACGAGACTGTCATCGTCTCCCCCCTGACCTGAATGTGCTCCCGGCACAGTCCCCCCATCGTATCCTGCTTGTTCTTTGCCACCAATTCGCTTACCCGCATAGCCCCATGGAATGCTAGCGCAAATGCAGCTCGGAATAACACTGCTTCGTACTGGGATGAACACGTTGCCGGGAGTACGGACAATAACAGGGTCAACCTATCCAGACCTATCGGGTGCCTCTCATCTACTCTGCGACCTCAAGGCGTTGCCACCCACGTAGCGCTTTTTGCACCACAAAAGACGCTGTCGGGTCCTGGATCCCATGAGCCCTTGCCATAAAGGAAATGGCGGCCCGATGTCTCTGGGCCGTAGCTACTGATTTGCCTGCCTGATGTAAATACAGCAGAAATTTTACGACAAGCTCTTCCTGTCCCCAAAGCTCCCCCCCAGCAGAACCCAAAAAGGACAAATAGGAACGGAACGCCCCTTCATATGCCTTCCTTGTCCTGGGTGCTAAACTCTCCCCCACGAGGTTTTGTAGTTCGGGGCACCGAGAGACCAGAGAGCTTCGGGAAAGGGTGCTTCCACCAGGTCCGCTGTGGGCAGAAAACCCCAGAAGGCCTGCATACGGAAACGAGAAAGCGCATCAGCCGCTTGGTTCAGTACCCCCGGGACATGTCTTGCCCTAAAGAGCACATTCAACTGCATACACAATAACACAATTTCTTTGAGCAGTCTCAGAATCCATTTGCAACGTGCTGCCTGACTATTGATACACTCAACCACAGTCATGTTATCAGACCAGAACACCACAGAGTGATCCCGAAACCCCTCCGGCCATGTTTTCAAGGCCACCAAAATAGGGAAGAGTTCAAGGAAAGCAATGTTACTCGTCAGCCCGCACTCGTGCCACCATGACGGCCATTTTTGAGCCGACCATTGTGTACCAAATATGGCACCAAAACCTATACTCCCCGCCGAATCTGTCCAAAGCCCCAGCTCCTCGGAGGACACCGCCGGTTTGTTCCAGACAATTCGACCATTGAAATCCACCAAAAATGCCAACCAAATGCGCATGTCCTGGCGAACCTCTGCCGAGAGCCTCGTGCGGTGATGTCCTTCCTTCAGGCCGACCATGGCTTGTGCAATCGAGCGGGAAAAGGGGCGTGCCATTGGCATTACTCTCAGGGCAAAATTCAACTGACCCACCACCTGTTGCAATTGATGCAGGTTTACTTTTGTCGCACGAATACATGTTTCAAGAGATGTCCTGAATTTTAACACTTTTTCCCTGGGTAATCTAAAACAACCTTCTTCCGAGTCGAGCTCGATCCCCAGAAACTCGAGCAAAGTTGAGGGACCCACAGTCTTACCTGGCGCCAATGGCACACCGAATTGATTCATTAAGACACAAAATTCATGTAAGGCCTGTCCACACTCAGGATCCCCGGCTGCCCCCAAAAACAGAGAGTCATCGAGATAATGCATAACATGCTGAAAACCCGTCTTCCTTGTGAATACCCATTGCAGAAAACAACTGAACTTTTCAAAATAGGCACATGATATCGAGCACCCCATTGGCATACATCTATCCATGTAATAGCGACCCTGAAACATAAAACCAAGGAGACGCTGATCGTCTGGGTGCACCGGGAGCAACCGGAACGCTGACTCGATGTCTGATTTTGCCATCAGCGCCCCGGGCCCCAGGCTATTCAACATGGCAACGGCCTCATCGAAAGATGCGTACCGCACCGAACACACTTCCGGGTCTATCGCTTCATTAACGGAAAGACCACGTGGGGCTGACAAGTTATGTATCAGCTGAAACTCACCCGGGTCCTTCTTGGGGACCACCCCTAGAGGGGAACAAACAAAGTTAGCAACCGGTGGCAAATCAAATGGACCGGCGACACGACCTCGAGTCACCTCCTTCCCAATCTTTACCTGTACCACCGCCGTATGCTGCAAGACCGACAGTTGATTCTTACAGTTTGCTACACCCTGAAAATCCCCCACTGGGATGCGGAAACCATATGAAAACCCGTCTCGCAACACCCCAGCGGAAGCATGATCCGGGTATTCGTTGAGCCAAGGAATCATTGCCATGGTATCAATCGGAGTAGGTAAAGGCGCCCCTCGGACTATATCAGACCTGTTTGGCGCTTCCCCTACCACCGTTATCACCCGTTTTGGCTCTGCACATGGACTCAGGATGGGATGGCTGCCCACACCCCCCACATTCATGTCTGAACTTGCATGACCCCTGGGGCCTCGTACATTTTCCCCTGTTAAAATTCCAACAAATCCCCCTTTTACCTGCGTTGCCACTCGGCTTCGAGTGGTACTCGTTACCTGCACCCGTCCGAAAGGGTGTCCCAGAGGATTGGCGGGAAGATTCCCCCCCGTTACTCCCTGACAATGGCACTTTTAACATTCCTGAACTTTCCATTTTTTGCCATGAAACGGAGTCGAAACAATCCCAAGTCAGAACTGGGTCGTGTTCCTTAGCTTTTCTAAAAATATTGTCATAACAGAACCACTGATTGCCCCCGTACGATACAGAATACTCCATGATACGTGACTGATAAATAGGCAACTCGGTCAGCAACTCGGGCCTGCGCTCGCCCATGATGGAGGTAAAAATGCCCCACGCTCTGCCCCAAGTACCTATGTTCTCATCAACCTTAAAGGCGGCCATTTTTGCGCGCCAAACACCCGGATGCATGAGCTCCTTTTGGCTCTTAACATGCTCCATCTCGTAATGGTCGGTAAGCAAAGAAAAAATGTTCACATACTTATTCGCCCAAATCTTTTCCTTAATTTCCAGTGGAACGTGCTGAGCCACCTTCTCCCTTCGTGAAGGTACAGACCCCTCCCCCGCGATCGGCAATGGCCGCTTACCTGAACCAGATGCTGCATTTGCCGCCGAACTTGGGCCTGTTGCATTTTCCGCCGCCGGAACTGGCGGGGTAACAGGAGATGGTGCCTTCGCAGCCTCTCTAGATTCCCGCAGTTGTCTCATTACTGCCCGGGCGTTGTCAGCCGTGGTGCCCTCACTATCTTTCCCCAACCACGCTGCTAATTGTGCCGCTAACTCGGGAGGCATATCTTCCCCGGTCACGGGGATCAGATGCCCCTCCTTCGGAACCGGGGTTGGCTCCTCAAGTGGGGTATCGGGAACCGGGGTTTCCCCCCCAAGTGCCCCCCTTTTGGACCTCTTGCCTCTCCCACCAGGGACTACTCCTGGCAAAGCTGGTCCGATGACTCGCTTCGGTCCTCCCTCCCCGTTCTTAGCCGCCATCTGCTTCTTCAAATCGGCTACCTCCTTTATGAGCATGCGGAGCATCTGATCGGTACCGACCCGCTTTCCGACCTTCTTGCCTGGCATTCTCAAACGAAGATATCTGTAAAACAAAAAGAAAGATTACAACGCTCAAAATTGGCTCTTCATTCCGTCTCGAGCTCACGTGCAGCGGGGAGGTGCAGCTTCAGAGCACAGGAACAAGAGGATGCTTTCTTGGCTTGTTGCTCCTTTTATCCATCTTCAGGGCGGGCGTAAACCCGCCCCCGCCTGCCTCCGAGGGCGTGGCCGGCCGCGTCAGTGTCTAGGACAACCCACTCCAGGGCGGGAAAAGGCGCGCCCCGGCTACGCCGCTTCGGGCATACCAGCCGAGACTCGCCTCCCGCCCAAGATGGCTTCCCGGGGGATCGTGGTACTCCACCATACGTTCGGGGGGACCGAATGGTCGCCCCTTTCCATTCAGAAGAAATGATACGCCTGATTTTTCGCTCCTGAGTGCTGTAGTTGGTGATGAGACGTACATTGCACTCAGTGGTTGGAGTATTAATAACCTTGGGCATGAGTAATGTTTTCCGCTCAAATGTACATGCTTTACGAAGAGCCTTATCGAGGATAGAATCAGAGTAACCCCTGTGAATGGAACGTTGTTTGGATTCATTTAAACATTTCTCAAGAGAGTCCTTATCACTACATATTCTGCAGATACGAATGAACTCCCCATAGGGGATGCTCCGGATTGTGTGGTCAGGATGAGAACTGTGAGCATGCAAAATTGAATTGCCTGCAGTGGCCTTTCTGTGCAGGCAGGTTTCAATTTGGTTATTTTTGATGAAAATGCTTACATCTAAAAATTCTGCTGAATCAGTTGTGATGGTAGAGGTAATATATATATATTCACTGAAAAAACCATAGGTTATAGACCATATTTAGTTAGGGATTAGCATTTACAAAACCTTATTTTACTCGCACAAAACCATTGAAATTCGCATATATAGTTAGTTGCACTAACTATATATCGCGCAAACGCAATCCGCTGCTGATGATGTCACATATTACATCATTCATGACATGGTCAGTGACATCACTGATGACATCACTGATGACATCTCAAATGACATCACTGATGACATCTCAAATGACATCACTGATGACATCTCATTTGACATTACTGATCACATCACTGATAATATCATTCATGTGATAATACGATGAACCTCTGCAGACTCTAATATAACCTTAGATACAATCAGTGTAAACAGACACTCACAGATTGTCACTCATCCATGGAGTTACTCATACATCTACTCAGTCATGCAAAGAATCAATTACTCCTCCATTTCCTCAACTATACAGGTATACACACCTTACTAATTCAAACATATTCTAACACATTTTTACTCTCTTATACAATCACTGATACAAATTTTCAATGATCCATACAGCCACTCACACATTCACTGGCTCTTATGCACAGTTATTTATATATGTCAACTCTCACATGTACTGTGTTTTACATATGTACTTACTTTGACATGTAGCACTGAGATATCCATTCACTCACCAATACACTCATGCACACAGTCAACTGCCCATGCAGCTGTTTCCACATGCACTTTTGAACCCATACATCTAGTGAATCAACTACTCACACATCTATGCACAGAGTCATACACCTCCCAGCCACTCACACACATACTTAGTTTCCCATACAAATACTTGGGCAACCAATCAATAACCCATATAGTTACTCATATAGCTACTGATTAACACATGCAGCAGTTTACAGAACAACAGACATAATATTGCACAAATTAAGACAGTTTAGTTACTAACCCATGCACTCTGTGAGACACATTTAATCACTCACTCATACAGTCAGTCATGCACCTACTAAATCCTTCATCCAGACACTTATACATCCACTCATTCTTCAATATGTAAGACATATTTTAACTTTACAGAAACATACAGTCACTGGATGTCATCAGTGATGTCACTTGAGATGTCATCAGTGATGTCATTTGAGATGTCATCAGTGATGTCATCAGTGATGTCACTGACCATGTCATGAATGATGTAATATGTGACATCATCTGCAGTGGATTGCGGGTGCGCGATATATAGTTAGTACAACTAACTATATATGCGAATTTCAATGGTATTGTGCGAGTAAAATAAGGTTTTGTAAATGCTAATCCCTAACTATATATGGTCTATAACCTATGGTTTTTTCAGTGAATTTCAATGGTTTTTTAATAGCAAATATCAAAAGCTGTAAAATGTATTCTTATTTTAATGCAAAAATATATTTTATATGTTTGTAATATAATTTTTTTATTTATATATTTTTTTTAATGATTTTTTTTTGTTTCGCTACCGGTCCGCGCACCGGGTAGCTTCCCGTTAGCTCAATTTGGTGCTGCGACCCGGTCCGCGAACTGGTAAACGTTCCGTTAGCGCAACTGCCGCGCAAGAAAACAACATCGTGACGCGTCGCGCAAATGTGACGTATCGCATTGCCTCGTAATGCGTTTTATGACTCGCCACGTTAGCGCACCCGGAAGTGCTCCGGAGCGCGAACCGAGGCGCAAAGCGCAGCGCCCCAGAAGCGCTCCGGGTGCGTAGCGGGACGCGTAACGTAAGCATAAGAGGTCATGTGACTTGTTCATAAAACTTTT
Source organism: Lissotriton vulgaris (assembly GCF_964263255.1). Classification (NCBI taxonomy): domain Eukaryota; kingdom Metazoa; phylum Chordata; class Amphibia; order Caudata; family Salamandridae; genus Lissotriton; species Lissotriton vulgaris. Next base: position 16,432 of record NW_028252075.1, read on the forward strand.
CATTGGTTCATTTTACTTTTGGTTTCCTAATGATGTAAGGCTAGGTCATATGACCTAAAAATAACACTTTTAATTGGTTTAGAACATTTTTTTTCCCAAATGATGAAAGGCCCCACCTTTTTTCTCACTCTGACTTTCAACTTTGTGAGAGGAAGACCTATTTTGATTCATAAGAAATGGCTTCATTAGTAGCTGCAGCTGGTGCACCCCCACCACCACCACCACCTCCTAGGAAGAGTGGACCACCTCCTCAGGTTATCCTTCAGCAAGAGGAGGAAGAAGAGGAAGAAGAGGAAGAGGAGCAAGGGAGGAGGGAGTTTTTGCCTGAACAGCCGAGGAGGTCCCATGTGAAAGAAAATTACATCTGGCAATTTTTCACATTTCCCCAGGGCCAAAAAAAAGTAAATGCCCGCTACGTTACCTGTCTCATCTGCAAAAAAGATCTGTCCAGAGGGACTGATAAGAAATACAGCTATGGCAATTACACCATGCATCGGCACATGGACAGGTGGCACCCTATAAATTATAGTGCTACGCAGGTACGTGACCTGCAGGATAACCCCCCACTGTGGCCAGTACATCAAATGAAGAGGCAGTGACGGGACCAGAGGCGAGGGAGACGGTCCCAAATATCCAGCTGAAGTTTGGGAATGTGAAGCAAGTGTGCATTTTTTGCGGCCAATTGATTTGCTACAGGGAGAGTAGCATACATTTAATCAACACAGCTATTGCCAATCACAAATGTCCAAAACGCCCCAGAAAATAAATTATCTTTTTTTTTGTTGCTCCTTTTGAGCCCTTTATAATGAATCATTTTCGTTCCACCCCCCCCCCCAAAAAAAACAAAAAAAAATATAAAACCGTTCAAAAAATACAAAAAAAGTAAAAAAATGTTCAGAAAAAAAATATAAAACACCAAAAATAATTAAAAAAAAGTTCTTTTCAGAACTACCTCCCCTTTATAAGAAATTGCTAGAATGTTTAGCACTCTGGCATCCTCTATTTCTTTTGATTTGCTTCCCGGTTCACGCGCCGGTACGCGAACCGGAAGCGAACCAGAAAAAAATGTTTTTAAAAAAAAGAAGAGTAAGTATAAGGGAAGTAAACAGAGAGTAATGTTAAAAGAAAGACAGCTAGAGGGAGTAACACAGAGATACTGTTTAATAGATCTATTTACCGAAGAAAAGATGTAAGAGGGTATAATTGTGAAAAACAAAATAGATAAGGAAGTGAAAGAAAAAAAGGAGAGTAGAAGAATAATAAACAAGAGTTTCTTAGAGAATGTGAGTGAATGTTCAAATTAAGAAGAAATACAGTAAAGGATGTGGAATGAGAGGTAGGGATAGAACCGGACTAAAAGAACAATCCTGAGGGAAAGTGTTAAGAAAACAGTGAGCGAAAGTAAATAGGAATAAAACAAGATGTATGACAGTGACTAAGGTTAAAACATGTGGAATAACAGAGAGAAACAACAGAAAGCAGAAAAGAAGAAGTGACAGAAAAGGAATGATTGAAACAGCAAAGAAATGTAAATAACAGTGTGCTTGAACTACAGGGAGAAAGCATAATAAACAAGTAGTGAAAGAGTGATGAGTCAGAGACAGTGAGAGTAATAGAGACGGAGTGAGTGAACAAGAGTGAGGAACTATGAGAACAGAGGGACTCAGAAAAGGAGTGGAAGGAGTAGAGTAAGTAACTAATAAAAAAAGGAATGAGGGAAGTAGCAAAGGCAGGAAACTGAGGATTAAAGAAATGAAGCAGTGGAACTAATAAAAGTTAAATGTGAAAGAGATGTAACGGAATGAGTACTAAACACTTACCTTATAATTATCGTTAACTTAGTCACTTGTTATTTTTATACTTTCAATCTGTGAATGAAAGAACAAAAATATTAAAATTGATAGAAGGTAGTAAAAGATGAGTGAGCATGAGACAAGATGAGTACATCTTAAAAATCACAATTCAAAGTACAGAATTAATTATACATATTAAATGGTTTATTTTTGCTGTTCTCAGAATATATCAAATTTCACTAAAAACAGTGAGTTGAAGGTATTCATCATATAACAGCGGGGAAAAAAAACACAATCAAAATGATTGTGTTTAAAAAACCCATATAATATAACCAATCAGAAATCAGAACTCCTCAAAAGTAACTTACTTTCCATGACGTCAAAGGATGTCTTATGAACAGCTTATTCTCTGTTGTGCTGTTATTATTTTCTGCTCGCCACTTTCTGAAAGATAAGCTCCATCGTTTTAAGAAAAATGAGACATACAAAGCAATTTAAAACAGCACACTAAATTACAGCAACACCTAGAATCATTATAGTCCAGTTACCTACCCTAAATTCTCACTTCTGAAAACAAGTAAAAAGGCAACATTGCTTCATAGTCAAATAGTAATCATTGCCGAAAGACCAGCCTTTTTTACATTTCAAATAAGCTGTGTAATATCCTGATGTTGTCAAAGGACCATCATGTCATATAATAGCTGCAGTTACAAATGTTCTTCCTGAAATCGACGACTGTGTAGCCAAAACATTTTTAATTAGACTTGACAACTTATTTACATCCGGTTTATATAGTTGGAATTGTAAAATTACATTTCACCCATAAGTTTCTATAAATAATGTGGACAGCATTGCAGACTTACATTACCTCTACTCCTTCTTTTGATCTGCTGCTTGAATTAGCTTATTAAAACAAACAATTTTCGCTCTGTGCTACACTTATCCACAAGGCTATATAGTGTAGGAGCCATTAGAACCTCTTAAAATTCCTCAGAACAAATCCCGACATTCCTTCCCTAGAATTTTGGTTGTAAGAACACCAGGTAAGAATTTTTAAGGTGAAAAGGCAATCTTTTTTTGAAAGTTAAAACAGAATCATTGCAGAATGACCAGCCGTTTCCAGACTTCAAATAAGTTGTGTAATGTCCTGATGTTGTTGAAGGACCCTCATGATATATAATTGCTGCAGTTAGAAAAGTCCTTCCTGATATTGACAACTGAGAAGCCACAACATTTTTAATTAAAGTTGTCAATTTTGTTCCATCAGGCCTACATCGTTGGAACATTAAAATGACATACTGGCCATATCTTCGTATAAATAATATGGCCAGCATTGCGGACTTACATTGGCTACACTCCATGTTTTGATCGGCTGCTTTTACTAGCTTATTAAAGGATACTGATTTACTGTCTGGCAAAGTTAAATATATAAATCTTTCTGAGTCTACACTAGTAGTACTTGATAACGTACAATTCTCGCAGTCATGCTGCCATTGATAAGAAAGGCCAAACAGATGATCTACATCTACACCTTCATCTTGCAATACATTAAGCATATACATTAAAAACTCCTGACAATCTTGCTGAATAATTTGAGAGAATTGTGTTTGACCTGAACATTTGTCTAACAGATTTCGAATTTCAGACACACTTTCTACTCTTGTTCTATTAGCGCTACATTTCTCTCACACAGAATTCAACAAATAGCAAAAACTTTGATCCGAATTGATCACAATCTGTTCTTTTAAAGTTTCTAGAGAAAAGACAACATTAACCACTACATTAGCATAGCAGTTCACACCAGAACTATTTTCAAATTGAAAACCAACAACATCTTCAACAGAATTCATTTTCTCTCTGCTTACAATTTTGGGTTCATCAACTTTTGATCTTTTTGCTACAACCTCCCTACTATTAGTGATATTTCTTCATTTCCGGCCTACCACACGTTTCTCAAACAAAGGATATTGAGGCAAATGTGGCGCATACTCTCTTTCTAACCTATTGTATTCCATAACACAATCTAGATCCGCACAAATGTTTGTGACATCACACTCAATCAAGTACAAACCCGATAAAGTTCTGACTCGTGACAATGCTACATAAGCCATACCCTCCTTGAACACAGAACTGCCAATATTCACCGAAGCACTGTCTACACTTAAACCTTGTGATTTATGCATTGTCACCGCATATGCCAAGCAAACAGGAAATTGCTTACGGCGAACATATAAGTCTTTTATAAGCAAAAACCTAGCTGTGCAACAACCAATTAACTGTACTTCCTCAATGCCATCAAATTTAATTTTTATAAATTCAATTCCATCTCTTTTTCTGTATTTCTCAAAATCAACAACATTACCCATTGATCCATTTACCAGACCTCTTTCAACATGTAAATTCCTTCTCAAAATGATACGGCAATTTAAGCACACATTCAGAGTCTTTTCAAAACCAGCAGTTTTAGATATAGTCTTCTCTAATGAATCCAATTCAGATTTCAAATTCTCAGACAAAACAATTGTTGCACCCATATGCTCTATTCTGTCAATAGCTTCCAGTTTCACAATCTCTTGGTTTTCTAAATTCAACATTTTGTTGTTGAAGATGGAACATTCTGCAAGAGTTGGCATCAAACATATTCCCGATTTCTTCTCAGTAATTCTATGAAAAATATTCTCTGGCAGAACGTCTTCTTCTGGATACAAATTTGACAGTAATCGTGCATATAAAGCTTCTTTCCCACGCTCAGTCACTTTCCCGATTCTAACATCTTGTAGAATATTCTTGTAATCTTCATCCTTCGCCTGACGCATATTTTCACGCAGCTCAGCATAATTGAAGTTTAACCATATGTTAATGTTGCCAATGCTCCCTAGGCACTTCCTGGTATCTTCATGCGTAAGCAGTTTAAACACTGGTTGTCCTTTCACTGGTGTCAGCTGCAGAAGATCACCGAAAACAATGATGTGTTTGCCACCAAATAACACATCATACTCTGTTTTAAGAACTTCCTGCATTCCTGCATTCTCAAATGCACAAAGGACTCTAGATACTTCACAACAAGCATCTCCCGATAACTTGTGGTATTGTAATTTGTTATCATGCTCCACTGGCAGCATCAGTAGCCGATGCAAAGTAATACCTTTAATATTATGTGCTGCCAGTCCAGTTGGAGCGGTGACAACACAAGACAGTGATGACTCAGTTCTTTTCTGCAGATAACATGAAATTGCTTTAATGAGGAAACTTTTTCCAGTTCCTGCTTCTCCACTCACATACAGTCGGACAGGCTTCAACGACGTACATGAGCACTCTTTCTTCTCTTGACTTAATCCATGATCAATTTGGCTGGTAACTTCGTCATATATTTTCCTCTGCTCAACGTTGAGTTGTCTTTCCAAATCTTCTAAGTTAACCACATCCTCCTGAGCATGTGCCATGGCTCTTTCCACTTCAATCATGGCAGTGGCAGCTTCATTTTCGATAACTGGTCCTCCTAGTGGATCCTGACTCAATGAAACAGAACTCTGACTGTCCTGAGAACTGTCTCTAGCAATCTCGGCTGCTATTGTTGCTTCCTGCTCGATTTCTGCATTCAACGTTTCTAGATATTTTGGAAAAACAGGACATTCTATGGACTCCTTGGCTGCATTGAAAGAGTCTTCGTAACAGAGGAAATCTCCAGACAGTTCTACTTCTGCACGCCAAGGCTTGAAAAGTTGCAAAAGAGCTAAATAGAAAAACTCTTTTGTTTCTGGAGATTCGCAATCCAATTTTCGATGATTTACCAATAGACATTTTTTTTGCTTGACCAGACATCCCACACTTCCAATACAGCATACACTCCTTTATCAATATCTTCTGTGATGTTCCTCTTGAAAATGTAATTTTGTAGAACCTCATACAGACAAACATTCTTCAGGTGACTGCCTCTATTTGGATAATATGTATCCAACATGTTGGTCTTCAAAATATCTGTACTGATTGGCTCCTTCTCCGCAAAATACTCAAATTCCCATACAGGTTTGAGAACTCGATTACGCGTTGCAGCAAGACCAAGACTTGCCCAAATGATACTCCTAGATTTGGCATAGAGACTTGCTGAAGATAACCGGTCAGAACATTCGTAAGCTCCGATTTCTCGATGCGACAATATCTTCAGACTGAAACTGTACAACTTCTTACTGAGGCTCTTTTCATGGGAAATGTCCTCCCACATATCCTGGAGTTCTGTCTTTTCTTTTTTTGTGATGTAAGTAGTCACATACCGAGCAACAGCCATACAGTTGTCAGCCACAAACTGTATATCCATGTTAGCATTCCACATGGACAAAATCACTGGGTTGTAGTCATTGATGTTCTTGGACTCTTCGTTTCTCTTCAGATTGTATGTATTTTTGGGTGATTTCCTCGTCACATTATGTCGCAGCGAAGACATCAAATTGTTCACTCTTCCTTTAGATATCACTGATCGTGGAAATCCAAAACTACATTTTGTATAGTACTCGTTCTTGTTTCTGAATTTACGACGACAGTACTTTCCACAACGATGGCTTTGAAACCGTAAAACTTGTTCTCTTAGACTTTTGTCTTCCTTTGTCTTTGGAACAGCACATGTAGAATACTGTTCTATGAAATTCATCACTAAGTCATCCGGATCTGTTCCAAATTTGGGTGCATCTTTGATCCATAGCAGCATATGTATATGAGGAGCACCTCGTGCTTGATACTCCTTTCTCCAGAAGAAATCCAACACCTCTCCAAGAGGTGGATTTTTCTTGTTCGTGATGAAAGACATCATAGCTTCAAATCTATGATTGAAGTACCTGCATACATTCTCTGGATCCAAAGAGCACAGTTCTCCGGGTGTCTTGAATTCAATATTTTCAATGTTTCCATTTGCCTCTCGTAGAAATTCAAGTAAGTCTTCCCAGCCATACTCAGCACAGCTGAGAGTGAGGAACCATGTGGGAATTCCTAAGTTCCTCAGCATACATTTTAAGTCACCATGACGACGGTACCAATACTCATTAGTACCACGCTGACATGCCATCAGATTAATCAGGTGAGAATCCAAAATACTGTCTTGCACATTGACTTTATCCATAAAGTCCCTTGCTGAGATATTCCGCAGTTGTAGACCACTTTTCAGGATGTGGTTCACTGCATAAGACAGTCCAGACAGATCACTTTCAAACAATAAATGAAACAAATAGGGAATGCATTGACGAAACCTAGGATCTTCTGCATACAATCGTAAAGTTCGGTATTCAGAAGCAGGAATTTGATCAGGTCGCTCATCATATCGTCCTTCTCGACCTGTGGGAAATAACTGTGGAAAACACTGAGCTTCCAAACTTTCCTCCCAAACACTAATGGGACTCCCTTTGGCTTGTTTCATTTGAAACAACTCAATAGCATTCCCCATGACTTCCTTGGAATGCAAAGGATGAATACTATAATGTTCATATATTTCTTCATTTTTAGAGGCTTCTACTTTCTCAATTTGTCCAGCACACAACTCGCTGTCTTCTTCTTCACTTACTTCCTCTTCTGCAACACATACATTCTTGTAGTACTCATTGTTTTTTATCAAATACAATGTTGCCTTTTTGACTTTCCTAACATCCACTAAATCTTGCCAGGTTTTCTTACTCTTTGTCGGAACACCATTAACTAGGATAACCAGAGGTTCCTCTTCCACTTTCTCTACTCCAATTGTATTAATGTTTTTCTTCAAATCTAAAGGCAAATAAACAACTCTTCCCTTTAATCCTCTCTGTAAATCTGATGGAGGCAATTTCCCTGTCTTTGGCTCCATTCGTACAATAGCCTGAAAGGGATGCACATTTTGAATCAAAATAGATTCATAAGTATTTAAATCCTTCAATTCAGAAGGAATGTCAACCAATTCCAGATTATTATGAACCGCTCTAGCAGGCATCCGGTTTTGGTTTAATTTGTTAAAACAATAAGTACACATACGTTGGTCCGATCCCAAATCAAAACAATTTTCTACCATCAAGTATGTAGCAAAATCCTTCCATTCACTATTGTTTTCCATTTCACTTTTTGCATATAAATCCACTAACTTAGTCTGATTCTTATAATAAGTCCGTCGACAACACACACAAGTGAAATTAGGCCTCTCACTTGATTTCACCTGAAAGATGGGAATTTCCTTGTGAAACTTATCTAAATTAGAAATCTGTACACTCTCTTCCACATTACCTTCTTCTACTGGGTCAATTTCAACATTGTTCTCTTTACTAGCAAAGTAACAGAACTCAATTTCTTCACAAATATTCTTCACAGGTAGTTCTGAACCATGCAAAAGAGCACTGCTCAATTGTTTAAGCATAATTGCTGGACTCTTAGCATAATACAACATTCTCACTAATTTCCTCACTTTATTATGATGCACTGCTAGCATCTGAAATGATGAAAAACACTCTGGCGTACTCTTCTGGAAAGACAAGCCAGTGAATGCCCATGCAAACCTGTTACTTCTCTCACTCTGCAAGGATCTAATTCTTGCAACAACTTCATTTTCTGTTTTAAACTTTTCTTATTAAATATACGAACAAAATCACAAAGCAAATTGATGGAACCTTGTCGCACACTACAAATACTACTACATTTCCAAGTGTAGACTGGTCCCTTAGGACGTCTTCCTAAAACCTCATCACCTAACACCTCTTCTGCATCTGCAGACACAAGTTTTTCTTTTTCAACTGGACAACCATCTTTTACCTCATATGCTCGGCCACTGGTGTCAACTGCATGCACCAAATCATTGTCCTGAAAGTAACTCTCCTCATTGAAAAATGCCTCACAACTTGAACTATGCATCCATTCTCCTGAGAAAACTTCACAAAAATTACTACGATTAACTACTCTCTTCCATCTACTATTTGATTTGAAATCAGAAATTACTTTGTTTAGTTTCCTAATTCTATTGATTACCAAAATAAATACCTTTCGCTTAATTTCGAAAGCCTGATCAATAATTTTCTCTACATTTTTCTTTTTCTTATAAAATGTCACTTTCTGTTGGCCTTTCTTATAAAATTTTAACAAATTGACAATTATCCTGTTGCGGAACATTCGCCTACAAATGTCCCTGAATTGATTTTCCCTTCTACTGTCATGCACAGACTTATCTCCTGCTCTAGCAGAAACTTTTTTGACGGGCCTTTCCTTTTCCTTTAAATTGTCTCTCTTCTTATGCACTAAAACATGTTCAATACTGGTATTTTTTTGTCTGCAAATTCTTTTTAAAAATGATTTTATTTTCTTACCCCGAGCTTCTTTGGCGACTTGATACGATTTATTAGTAGAGGACTGCTGCAAATCTTTACCAAGGTGGAGTGTAAGTCGCTTTGCTTCTTTTTGTTTTCTCTGCCTTGAAGGCATTTTTAAAGTTTTCTAAAGATCTTCAGTTAAATCTGTGGAAATTTTTTTAAAAAGTTGATATTAACCACTATTACCAAACAGTAAACCAATAACAGTAGGCAAACAATTAACACACTAGTTGTCAATTCTATCTACAGTAATTTAACAACATAGACAAAGGGGGCGTATTTACAAGGCATTTGCATAATGGGGGAAGTGAGTTAAAATTCCAAGAACACATAGGGTCGTATTTACAAGGCCCTTGCACCAGGGGAAGTGACTTAAAATTGCCAAGCAGACATGAGGGCGTATTTACCACACCCATGCACCAGAGGTAAGTGAGTTAAAATTGCCAAGCACACATGAGAGCGTATTTACAAGGCCATTGCACCAGGAGGAAGTGACTTGAAATGGCCAAGCACACATGAGGGTGTATTTACAAGACCCTTGCACCAGGGGGAAGTGACTTAAAATTACCAAGCAGACATGAGGGCATATTTACCACACCCATGCACCAAGGGGAAGTGAGTTAAAATTGCCAAGCACACATGAGGGTGTATTTACAAGGCCCTTGCACCAGCAGGAAGTGACTTAAAATTGCCAAGCAGACATGAGGGCGTATTTACCACACCCATGCTCCAGGGGGAAGTGACTTAAAATTGCCAAGCAGACATGAGGGCGTATTTACCACCCCCATGCACCAGGGGGAAGTGAGTTAAAATTGCCAAGCACACATGAGGGCGTATTTACAAGGCCCTTGCACCAGGAGGAAGTGACTTGAAATGGCCAAGCACACATGAGGGTGTATTTACAAGACCCTTGCACCAGGGGGAAGTGACTTAAAATCACCAAGCACACATGAGGGCGTATTTACAAGGCCCTTGCACCACCATAAGGTGTGGCCTATCCAGAGGTATGCTGGATTGTCTGTCTGCCATGGTAAAACCAAGAAATATCTAGGAGCAAAAAGGCAGGTCTTGCAGTCACAAAAGTTTGTTTGAGGTGAGGCCTACTCAGGGTTGCAGATGAAATTTTGGCTTGTTGAAGAGTACAGAGGACATAATACATGTGCAGGCCAACAGATGAAGTGAGTCATGTCCACTGCACAATTCAACAAAGGCCAGACCTCCTCTGTCTCCCTGGACAGGCCTAAACCTCATCTGCACAATGTGATTAGTAATGTTAGGAAACACAGGTGATGTAATTGAAAAACGTGCAAATATTTTTGCTCATTTCACAATTACATCACCTGTGTTTCCTCAGCTTAGGTATGTCATTGAGCAGATATAGTCTAGCATATCCAAGAGTACACAGAAGGTGAGGACGGTATGCAGCAGTGGAATGTACATAATTCTCCTCCTTTGACAATTACAGAAGCCTCAGCATATCCATGCCCCCAAACAGTCCTAAATGTATATCATGATTATCATAGTGACTATGAAACTCTAGCAGTACATATTGTGACTCCTAAATGACTTCAAGAAACAAGTTTTTAAACCATCAAACAAGCAAATTATTCTCCCATATTCATGTTGGGAAATGAAATATTTATTTAAAAAAGCAGACCGCATGTTGTCCTTCTCATAAATGTGAAAAGTATTTCTTTAAAAAAAAAACGATTTTCTGGTCATAATTTGAAAACACAGCACAGCTCCTATGTACAAGCACACCCTAGCTGGCTTCCTTATTTTCTCCAAAAAGCATACTAATCTCTTTCTAAATTAAATAAATCTTTTCTCACCTTAGCACAATTTTTAAACACATCATGTAAGCAAATTAGTCTCCCAGATTCATGGGAGAAGTACCTTAAAATTGTCTAGCACACATAGGGGCGTATTTCCAAGGCACATACACCAGGGGAAAATGATTTAAATTTGCAAAGCACTCATGAGGGTGTATTTACAAGGACCTTGCACCACCTTTAAAGTCACTTTTAAAATGGGGAAAATGACGTGAATGTGTCTCATAAGCCTTGTAAATATGCCCCCATGTTGACTATGTAACTCTTGCAGAACATATTGTGAAACCTAAAGAAACGAGTTTTTAAACCAACAAACAAGCAAATTATTCTCCCATATTCATGTTGGGAAGTGAAATATTTATTTAAAAAAGCACACCCCATGTTATCCTTCTCATAAATGTAAAAAGCATGTCTTTTTGTTAAAAAATGATTTTCTGGTCACAATTTGAAAACACAGCACACCTCCTATGTACAAGCACACCCTGTCAGTACTAATATTTCACATTATCTATAATTATAATTTGTCAAAGAAGCAACATCTTTTTGGAAAAAAAAAATGAAAACACTTGACACAAAACAACATTTTAAATGCACAGCTGGCTTCCTTATTTTCTCCATAAACTATACTAGTCTCTATCTCAAACAAAAGTCAAAAGAAACTTTATTTCGATTGATTTTACAATCATAAAAGTACATTATAGAAGAATATTTGCAACAAATTTATAAAACTTTTCACATGTACAATATTGACTAGTACGTGAGCAAAACATTAAATTGGTCTTTAAAAAGGAATCGTCTATACAATGAAACCCTGTTTGACAGTTGTATATAAGTTATGCGCATAAAAATTTACAATGCAGAAACCGCTAATTGAGATCGAATTTTCAGACATGCCTTTAAGAAGCAAGCTATACATTTGGCAACAAATTGAGTGTCTAAAAACTGTAGTGCCAAGAGAGCAGGTCTGCATCTTCTCAGTCCTGTTTGTCGGAGAAGTGGGAGCAACCAGCGTTTGCGCGGGGTCTCGTAGAAACTACAGAATAAAATTACGTGCAAAGTAGACTGAGGAGTACAGTCATCACAGGGACATCTATTTAATTCACGTGTCCAGTCTGAAGGCTCAGGGAACGAGACGAGACGATAAAAAGAATCAAAACGAAATCTTGTTAAAACATATCTATCATAATTTGACAAATAAAAAGACAGATAAGGTTGTATGCCAGGGGAGGATTGAATCGCCATTAATTGGGTATTTGATTGTTTACCGATTTCTGAGCACATGCGAAGATCTCTTAAATGGTTGACACATAGATTCTTCAGAGTCTTTCTGGGTATATCCATTAATAAGGGAGGGTTAGTGAAAAAAGCTGGACAATTCAAATCATTCAGAAAGTTAAACACATAAAGTAATCAAGGAATCTTTTTCCAGTAGGTCAGTGACAGGCAATCGGTTATCAGCAACCGGGTAAGATGACATTGCTCTTTGGTCCATATACGGTGCCAGAGGAGGATCGGTTGGTATCTAATGGTGTCAGTTAGATAATCCAAACCGAGCTCAGTATGACTACCGTAATTAGGAGCACTTCGGGGGAGGGCTAATAGATATTTCAAGGAATCATTTTCGATTACTTGGAGCTCTCCGGCAGGAGCATAGCCCCATATGCCCGCTTCATAAGTAGCCACACTCAAACATTTGGCTTGATAGATTTTAAGTAACTCAGCGGGAGCGGGCTTGCCCAACTTCCTAGAGAAAGAGGTCAGCGCTGCTGTAGTGCGCTGGAACTGCATTTTCTTACTGATGATGGCAGGTTTCCAGGACATCTGATCATCAATGAGGATCCCCAAGTAAGGGTATTTCCTAGCGGTTTCCAATCTAGTATTGGCAATATAGAGAGGTTTGCGTTTCTGAGCTTTCTTGCCAATATACATAACAAATGTCTTGGATTTGTTTACTTTTAAACCAAGAGAAAGCATATATTGACAATACTTGTCCAGTTGGAGTTGGAGCTGATTTAGGGTTCTCGCTAGAATGACGGAATCATCAGCATATAGTAGTGCTGGGATTGGCCGGGTCTAGTCTCTATCTAAATTAAATGAATTTTTTTCTCACCTTAGCAAATGCTTTTTGAATTACAAAACAGTCTCAGACACACACCAATTTTTCTTTAGCAGAGCAAAGGGTATGCACTCCAGAGGCTGCAACCAACAAAGGCACAGAAATGCTGTATTTCATCACACATATCTCTCATGTCACCCAATCAAAACTCTTCCCTCACTTTTTTCAAATCAACACCCTTCCCCCCTCTGCCCTTTCTGCCATTTTTCCATCCTCCTGAAAGACCTCTCATGTTTACAAGCTCACACTACAATGTTTCAAATGAACTCTGAACTCTCAGTACACCTGCAAATCCACTGCAATGTTTCTTAAAATCATTTTTTCTTAACCATTCAAATTACATCTTTCAAAGAACACATCCATGCACCCTAACTTTCTGTTTTCAGAAGTGGAAATCCACCAATCACTGCTAGTGAATCATTAGCACCGAAACTCCACAGTTTTTTTTCTTTACAAACTCCTACTGTTTCAACTGCCATTTCATTCCCACACTTCATCTGACTGCAGCAGAACCTCCTCTCACCATGTTTTCTGTCTGGATTCTTGGACATAGCTACATCCACTGGGCTCACAGGTATGCTGATAACAGAAATTTACACAACCTCAATTTACAAAATGTGGAAATCAAATGGATTGGCCAAAGAGGATTGAGATGTCACCAATTGATACCATTGGTGAAAACCTTTTTACATTTGCCAAACCCTGACCTCATAATAGTGCACTGTGGAGGAAATGATTTGGGCACTTTGACTGGGGTAGGTCTGGAAATGCTTTTAAAGGACACCTTTGAGCATTTGATGGCACTTTTTCCTCAAACTGCCTTGGTATATTCCAATATATGCCAAAGACAGAAATGGAGGTGGTCCAATCAAATTTGTCCACAAATTGAGAAAGCGAGGAAACATGTAAATAAGTCTGTTTCAGCTTATATGAGAGACCATGGAATGGGCGCCATCTAAAACAATAACTTGCATTACTACATGCAAGATATCTACAGAGGAGATGGTGTGCACTTCTCAGATGAGGGAAACAGAGTTTTCATACAAAATTTAAGACTGTGTATTGGTACCTACTTATAAGTACCTAGAACTCACACAGAACCCAAAAGCTCTTTTCAGAGCTACCTTAACTATAATTACTCTTTTTAAATTTTGAATGTATCTTTTTTCACTCATTTTCACTTATGTTCGCTTCCCGGTTCGCGTACCGGCAGCTAACCGTGAAAAAAATTCCTCAGCCACCCTCAGAAAACCTAGGGGGTCAGGATACGTCTCCCGTGCCCCCTTATACCCATTTCCCGCATTGTTTTCCCTCCATCTTGTGATTTATTTCATCCGAAACACAAAATGGCGAACTCCCGTTACGCTACTGGTGAGCTACCCGGTTCGCGTACCGGGAAGCGCTTCTACCGCGAAAAATCGAATTTTTTTATTTGCCCCACGGGACCCTTTAATAACCCCAACATCATTCCTAGGGGGTCAGGAGGGGTCTACCTTGCCCCCTTTCATTAAATTCCCCCTTCGTTTTTCTCCACCTCTTGTCTCTCGATCCTACCGAGAGACAAGATGGCAGCCCGTCCGGACTGTTTAGAATGTTGACAGACACCGGAGAGCCAATCAGCTTCGCTTCGCGAAGTTCCGTTACGCGTAAGTTACGCGAACCGGAGCGCTAACCGGAGCGCTGTCACAGATATATCTGTTTTTTAAAACGTTAATTTCTCAAAATCCACTGGAGCGCATATATTGAGACATAGCAAAAGCACGTCGGGCAAATCATATCTACAATTTTGCCAAGTTTCGTGTAAATCCATTCAGCCGTTCGAGCTAAAAGTGATTCCAACCGCCCTATGGAAAAATGAATGGGAAAAACGCGTTTTGGGACCCCCCTTTTTTCTCGGCCCCCCTTGACGAAACCCCCCCAAATTTTCAGGGGCTGCTCAGAAACAAAACGTGCCATTTTCCTGAAAATTTCAGCCAATTCTGTCCTCAAACGCCAAAGTTATTTGACATAAAATTTTCTGAAATCCCATAGGAAAAAAATCCTAACTATATATACCTACTGGCGACCGCCAGTAGGTAATATATATATATATATATATATATATACATATATATATATACATATATATATATATATATATATATATATTACCTACTGGCGGTTGGCAGTTGGAGTTATAGTTAGCATCAAGTTTCCATAGGAAGAACATTTTTTGTTTTCCTTATAACTGTGCTGTCGTTTGATGAATCGTCATGAAATTTACCAAACTCATTCTTTGTTTATGTCAGCTTCTATGTCAAAGGCTTGGGGGTAATTCGTCAAGGGGGGCCAAGAAAAAAGGGGGGTCCCAAAACGTTTTTTCTCCATAGTAAATTCCATAGGAAACTTTAGACAAGGCTACAGGTCAGACAGGTGAACGAAATTACCCCAAATTAGGCAGAGAGAAGGGTCTGGGTGAGGCGATCAGGGCGGTAGGGGTATTATACCTCTCATTGTGGCAGTTTGCTCCTGCTCCATGTCACCTTCACCCTGGGGGGCTGTGACGGTTTAAGGAGATCGGAGGAGCGGCTTTGAGGAAGGAGTACGGGCACGATGACAACGAGCCCTGCTGACCCTGGCTACCGCTACAAATGACAGCTTGTGAGCCTCTCCATTACACCGGCCCACTTTGTCTGAGCATGCGGCATTGTGGGAGTTGTGGTGCAACGTTGTGTGCCAGCACTGCAACAGGTGGTTTGAACATCAAGGGGGAGGAGCGGAGCCAAGTCGTCATCATATAGGCAGCAGGAGGCACTGAACAGGACAGTTGGTCGGGCATAGGGCGCTGAGGAAGGCGGAATGCGCCAAAATGCATTCGCCGCCACCGGACCTTGAACTCCATCAATAAAGCCTCTCCGAAACATTTCTCCTTTGTGGTTTGCTGCCTTCTTCCGTGTGTGGAGGGCGTTGCTGGACATTGTTATGCGCTAGCCAATTGCGCATTAATTAACCCCGTCACACTTTTGGGAAGAAGTAAATTGGCGCTGCCTCACGGCTTCCAAAACTTTCCTGTTAAGGAACACTTTGGACCTGCCCTTCTTGGTGAGGCGATCGGGGCGGTAGTGGTATTATACCTCTCATTGTAGCAGTTTTCCCCTGCTCCATGTCAGCTTCACCCTGAGGGGTTGTGACGGTATTAAGGAGATCAGAGGAGCGGCTTTGAGGAAGGAGTACGGGCACGATGAAAACGAGCCCTGCTGACCCTGGCTACCGCTACAAATGACAGCTTGTGAGCCTCTCCATTACACCGGCCCACTTTGTCTGAACATGCGGCATTGTGGGAGTTGTGGTGCAACGTTGTGTGCCAGCACTGCAACTGGTGGTTTGAACATCAAGGGGGAGGAGCGGAGCCAAGTCGTCATCATATAGGCAGCAGGAGGAACTGACTGGGACAGTTGGTCAGGTGTAGGGCGCTGAGGAAGGCGGAATGCGCCGAAATGCATTCCCCGCCACCGGACCTTGAACTCCATCAACAAAGCCTCTCCGAAACATTTCTCCTTTGTGGTTGCTGCCTTCTTCCGTGTGTGGAGGGCGTTGCTGGAAATTGTTATGCGCTAGCACATTGCGCATTAATTAACCCCCGTCACGCTTTTGGGAGGAAGTAGATTGGCGCTGCCTCACTGCTTTCAAAACTTTCCTGTTAAGGAACACTTCGGACCTGCCCTTCTTGGTGAGGCGATCGGGGCGGTAGAGGTATTATACCTCTCATTGCGGCAGTTTGCCCCTGCTCCATGTCAGCTTCACCCTGGGGGGCTGTGACGGTATTAAGGAGATCGGAGGAGCGGCTTTGAGGAAGGAGTACAGGCACGATGCCAACGAGCCCTGCTGACCCTGGCTACCGCTACAAATGACAGCTTGTGAGCCTCTCCATTACACCGGCCCACTCTGTCTGAACATGCGGAATTTGTGGGAGTTGTGGTGCAACGTTGTGTGCCAGCACTGCAACAGGTGGTTTGAACATCAAGGGGGAGGAGCGGAGCCAAGTCGTCATCATATAGGCAGCAGGAGGCACTGACCAGGGCAGTTGGTCGGGTGTAGGGCGCTGAGGAAGGCGGAATGCGCCGAAATGCATTCGCCGCCACCGGACCTTGAACTCCATCAATAAAGCCTCTCCGAAACATTTCTCCTTTGTGGTTGCTGCCTTCTTCCTTGTGTGGAGGGCATTGCTTGACATATATATATATATATATATATATATATATATATATATATATATATATATATATATATATATATATATATATATATATATATATATATCTAACCTCCACGTCTCTTCCTGTCTGAAGAACGAAAGCCCACACAGGTAAGTCGATCCAAGCATATTTATTTCCAGTAAAAAGAGCGGCATGATGCATTTCGGCACTCCGTGCCTTCCTCAGATGCCAATTACTCTTGAAGTTACACTGTCCACTTTTAACAGAAACAGAGCGCCTCACTGGTTTGGTAGGGACGCTCTTTCCACCAATTAGAGGGAAGATGTTTTGCGGGCTTGCTGCCCCAAGTCCATTCGCTGCAGAAACACACGTGGAAGTCCTTTCCCTAGTGGGCGGTGTCTGCAGCTCCCTCTGCATTGTGGATTCTGTAGTGCGAAGGGCTAGGATCGAGTGACCTTCACCCCACCTGTTGCACCCCCAGCGCGTCGGAACACCTTCGCCTGTGTAAGCTGAGGCGTCTTCATGAAGTCATGATCCAGTCTTATCCATCCTGTCAACGCGCTGAGAGTTACGGCGGTCTGGAGTTTCCCAAGCGCTTTGAGATTTTCCACCATTTGCCACGATACGCCAGACTCTTCAGGGTGGGGGCTCAAGTGCGAGTGGCCACGCACAAAACATCTAACCTCCACGTCTCTTCCTGTCTGAAGAACGAAAGCCCACACAGGTAAGTCGATCCAAGCATATTTATTTCCAGTAAAAAGAGCGGCATGATGCATTTCGGCACTCCGTGCCTTCCTCAGATGCCAATTACTCTTGAAGTTACACTGTCCACTTTTAACAGAAACAGAGCGCCTCACTGGTTTGGTAGGAACGCTCTTTCCACCAATTAGAGGGAAGATGTTTTGCGGGCTTGCTGCCCCAAGTCCATTCGCTGCAGAAACACACGTGGAAGTCCTTTCCCTAGTGGGCGGTGTCTGCAGCTCCCTCTGCATTGTGGATTCTGTAGTGCGAAGGGCTAGGATCGAGTGACCTTCACCCCACCTGTTGCACCCCCAGCGCGTCGGAACACCTTCGCCTGTGTAAGCTGAGGCGTCTTCATGAAGTCATGATCCAGTCTTATCCATCCTGTCAACGCGCTGAGAGTTACGGCGGTCTGGCGTTTCCCAAGCGCTTTGAGATTTTCCACCATTTGCCACGATACGCCAGACTCTTCAGGGTGGGGGCTCAAGTGCGAGTGGCCACACACAAAACATCTAACCTTCACGTCTCTTCCTGTCTGAAGAACGAAAGCCCACACAGGTAAGTCGATCCAAGCATATTTATTTCCAGTGAAAAGAGCGGCATGATGCATTTCGGCACTCCGTGCCTTCCTCAGATGCCAATTACTCTTGAAGTTACACTGTCCACTTTTAACAGAAACAGAGCGCCTCACTGGTTTGGTAGGGACGCTCTTTCCACCAATTAGAGGGAAGATGTTTTGCGGGCTTGCTGCCCCAAGTCCATTCGCTGCAGAAACACACGTGGAAGTCCTTTCCCTAGTGGGCGGTGTCTGCAGCTCCCTCTGCATTGTGGATTCTGTAGTGCGAAGGGCTAGGATCGAGTGACCTTCACCCCACCTGTTGCACCCCCAGCGCGTCGGAACACCTTCGCCTGTGTAAGCTGAGGCGTCTTCATGAAGTCATGATCCAGTCTTATCCATCCTGTCAACGCGCTGAGAGTTACGGCGGTCTGGCGTTTCCCAAGCGCTTTGAGATTTTCCACCATTTGCCACGATACGCCAGACTCTTCAGGGTGGGGGCTCAAGTGCGAGTGGCCACGCACAAAACATCTAACCTCCACGTCTCTTCCTGTCTGAAGAACGAAAGCCCACACAGGTAAGTCGATCCAAGCATATTTATTTCCAGTAAAAAGAGCGACATGATGCATTTCGGCACTCCGTGCCTTCCTCAGATGCCAATTACTCTTGAAGTTACACTGTCCACTTTTAACAGAAACAGAGCGCCTCACTGGTTTGGTAGGGACGCTCTTTCCACCAATTAGAGGGAAGATGTTTTGCGGGCTTGCTGCCCCAAGTCCATTCGCTGCAGAAACACACGTGGAAGTCCTTTCCCTAGTGGGCGGTGTCTGCAGCTCCCTCTGCATTGTGGATTCTGTAGTGCGAAGGGCTAGGATCGAGTGACCTTCACCCCACCTGTTGCACCCCCAGCGCGTCGGAACACCTTCGCCTGTGTAAGCTGAGGCGTCTTCATGAAGTCATGATCCAGTCTTATCCATCCTGTCAACGCGCTGAGAGTTACGGCGGTCTGGCGTTTCCCAAGCGCTTTGAGATTTTCCACCATTTGCCACGATACGCCAGACTCTTCAGGGTGGGGGCTCAAGTGCGAGTGGCCACGCACAAAACATCTAACCTCCACGTCTCTTCCTGTCTGAAGAACGAAAGCCCACACAGGTAAGTCGATCCAAGCATATTTATTTCCAGTAAAAAGAGCGGCATGATGCATTTCGGCACTCCGTGCCTTCCTCAGATGCCAATTACTCTTGAAGTTACACTGTCCACTTTTAACAGAAACAGAGCGCCTCACTGGTTTGGTAGGGACGCTCTTTCCACCAATTAGAGGGAAGATGTTTTGCGGGCTTGCTGCCCCAAGTCCATTCGCTGCAGAAACACACGTGGAAGTCCTTTCCCTAGTGGGCGGTGTCTGCAGCTCCCTCTGCATTGTGGATTCTGTAGTGCGAAGGGCTAGGATCGAGTGACCTTCACCCCACCTGTTGCACCCCCAGCGCGTCGGAACACCTTCGCCTGTGTAAGCTGAGGCGTCTTCATGAAGTCATGATCCAGTCTTATCCATCCTGTCAACGCGCTGAGAGTTACGGCGGTCTGGCGTTTCCCAAGCGCTTTGAGATTTTCCACCATTTGCCACGATACGCCAGACTCTTCAGGGTGGGGGCTCAAGTGCGAGTGGCCACGCACAAAACATCTAACCTCCACGTCTCTTCCTGTCTGAAGAACGAAAGCCCACACAGGTAAGTCGATCCAAGCATATTTATTTCCAGTAAAAAGAGCGGCATGATGCATTTCGGCACTCCGTGCCTTCCTCAGATGCCAATTACTCTTGAAGTTACACTGTCCACTTTTAACAGAAACAGAGCGCCTCACTGGTTTGGTAGGGACGCTCTTTCCACCAATTAGAGGGAAGATGTTTTGCGGGCTTGCTGCCCCAAGTCCATTCGCTGCAGAAACACACGTGGAAGTCCTTTCCCTAGTGGGCGGTGTCTGCAGCTCCCTCTGCATTGTGGATTCTGTAGTGCGAAGGGCTAGGATCGAGTGACCTTCACCCCACCTGTTGCACCCCCAGCGCGTCGGAACACCTTCGCCTGTGTAAGCTGAGGCGTCTTCATGAAGTCATGATCCAGTCTTATCCATCCTGTCAACGCGCTGAGAGTTACGGCGGTCTGGCGTTTCCCAAGCGCTTTGAGATTTTCCACCATTTGCCACGATACGCCAGACTCTTCAGGGTGGGGGCTCAAGTGCGAGTGGCCACGCACAAAACATCTAACCTCCACGTCTCTTCCTGTCTGAAAAAACCATTGGTTATAGACCATATATAGTTAGGGATTAGCCTTTTCAAAACCTTATTTTACTCGCACAAAACCATTGAAATTCCATATATAGTTAGTTGCAATAACTATATATCGCGCACCCGCAATCCACTGCTGATGATGTCACATATTACATCATTCATGACATGGTTAGTGACATCACTGATGACATCACTGATGACAACATCCAGTGACTGTATGTTTCTGTAAAGTTAAAATATGTCTTACATATTGAAGAATGAGTGGATGTATAAGTGTCTAGATGAAGGATTTAGTAGGTGCATGACTGACTGTATGAGAGAATGATTAAATGTGTCTTACTGAGTTGCCCAAGTATTTGTATGGGAGAGTGAGTGTGTGTGTGGGGGTGGCTGGGAGGTGTGTGACTCTGTGCATAGATGTGTGAGCAGTTGATTCACTAGATGTATGGGTTCAAAAGTGCATGTAGAAACAGCTGTATGGGCGGTTGACTGTCTCCATGAGTGTATTGGTGAGTGATTGGATTTCTTAGTGCTGCATGTCAAAGCAAGTACATATGTAAAACACAGTACATGAAAGAGTTGACATATATAAATAACTGTGCATAAGAGCCAGTGAATGTGTGAGTGGCTGTATGGATCATTGTGAACTTGTATCAGTGATTGTATACGAGAGTAAATATGTGTTAGTATATGTTTGATTAAGTAAGGTGTGTATAACTGTATAGTTGAGGAAATGGAGGTGTGATTGATTCTCTGCATGACTGACTAGGTGTGTGAGTAACTCCATGGATGAGTGACAGTCTGTGAGTGTCTGTTTACACTGATTGTATCTAAGGTTATATTAGAGTCTGAAGAGGTTCATGGTATTATCACATGAATGATATCATCAGTGATGTGATCAGTAATGTCAAATGAGAGGTTATCAGTGATTTTATCAGTGATGTCATTTGAGATGTCATCAGTGATGTCATCAGTGATGTCATTTGAGATGTCATCAGTGATGTCATTTGAGATGTCATCAGTGATGTCATCAGTGATGTCACTAACCATGTCATGAATGATGTAATATGTGACATCATCAGCAGTGGATTGCGGGTGCGTGATATATAGTTATTGCAACTAACCATATATGGAATTTCAAAGGTTTTGTGCGAGTAAATTAAGGTTTTGAAAAGGCTAATCCCTAACTATATATGGTCTATAACCAATGGTTTTTTCAGTGAACTTTCAAGGTTTTTTAAATGCAAATTCCTAACTATATATGGCCTAAAACCTATGGTTTTTTCTGTGAATTTCAATGTTTTTTTAATACCAAATATCAAATGCTGTCAAATGTCAAGTACATGATAGGTAAAAACATTTTCGTGTTTATGCACGCTGATGTGCTTTGAACGCTGCCCCCCTCCCCCCCCCTCTTTTCTCTTAGCAGTACTCTCTCTTTGCAGATAGTGAAGGGTAGTTAACGCAGGCCTTTGCCGCCGTTGTAATCTGTCGTGCCTTCTTCTCTCTCTATTTGATTGATTGCTATCCAAGCATTTACTCTTTTAGAATTGGTTCTCTTTGGTTCATTCTGTATTTACAAACAAGCACAGAGTCGCAATACTCTGTTTAGTCTTTGCAGATAGTGAAAAATAGTAAAAAAAAACAAAAGGAATCGAGCAAAATCAGTAGGCCACTAATGGGATCTGTTTTTGACCTCGCTAAAATAGAAACATTAAGAACAACCCCTCATGAGAAATACGAAACTAGTAAGATGAACTTAGCTCCACTTATCAAAAAAGAGAAATTCCTTTCTGTGTATTAGTCTTTCAGTTGGTGACCATGAGGCCTACACATTTAAATCAATTCTTATTACTTTATGATTTAGATAGATGTTAGATGAACATTAGTACTCCACACTAGAATGTCATTTTTGTTACTCTCAAAAATTTATTTTTATAAGTAAACATTTTTTTTAAAAATTACATACAAATAATACTGTTAAAAGGGTGCTCTGTTACACTATTAACCTCTTTCTAACAATTCCAAATTACGGTATCTATCGCAGAGTCACGCCGGATAAAATAAAAGACTTATACTTCTGTCTGTTCAAATTAAATACACAATACAATCAATTCATATACAGTAAAAAAGTCCCACAGTGGGACTTTTTTACTGTATATGAATTGATTGTATTGTGTATTTAATTTGAACAGACAGAAGTATAAGTCTTTTATTTTATCCGGCGTGACTCTGCGATAGATGCCGTAATTTGGAATTGTTAGAAAGAGGTTAATAGTGTAACAGAGCACCCTTTTAACAGTATTATTTGTATGTAATTTTTTAAAAAAATGTTTACTTATAAAAATAAATTTTTGAGAGTAACAAAAATGACATTCTAGTGTGGAGTACTAATGTTCATCTAACATCTATCTAAATCATAAAGTAATAAGAATTGATTTAAACGTGTAGGCCTCATGGTCACCAACTGAAAGACTAATACACAGAAAGGAATTTCTCTTTTTTGATAAGTATCTGATACCCAGTCCTTTCTGGTCCCTGGGAAACTCTCTTTTTTTGGAGATTGAACTTAGCTCCACACCATGATGGCTGCAAGACAGCTCGACTCCGCCGCCCACCCCACCCCACCCCACCCAAAATAACGACAAACCCTATGCAAATATTATAAATATTTACAACACACCAGCAAAGTAACAGGGTAAAACATTTTATTAAATAACTATTTACATAACTATTTTATACTTTTTGTTGCCCGATCCGGCTAGCTCATCGATCGAGCATGAAACTCATGCACTCTGATAGCAAGCGTTGCTGCTGATGCTATGCAGACCAAAACTGGTTTTCAGTTTGTACATTCTTCTAGATTTTTCCATCCAAGGCTGGTTGAGTTTGTAGAACGATGGCTTCAGATTTTCAACATACGGTGTTGTGGCGCGGACTGGGAGGGGGCGCTTGGCTCCTGCCCCCTCCCCAAGTAAGATTTTCATACGTGAGTGTACGTTCATGGTTTTGGTCCCTGAGTTGCTTCGATGTCACTGCCATGCTCATATGGCATAAGTTCTGGATGTTGGGTGCCATAGTTCAGAGTTCTGAGCAGCGCTTGTAACACTGTCTGAAGCTTATTTGCACCTACTGCAGCTTCACTATTCTCAAAGTAAGTGAGGGCCGTTTGTGGACCTGACTGCATTTGAAAACAATGTGATATGGTACCTCCCTAAACCGCTTGACGGAGGCCCCTGAGGGGCGGTGTGATGGCACGGACTCGGAGAAGACGCTTGGCTCCGACCCCCTCCCCAAGTCTTATAGCACTGGTGTAGCCTGAGATCGCCCCCGACATAGGCGGCCGGCTCCCGGGGTCCGGCGGAACTTTTTGCCTTTTGATGACTCTTCCATTCTGGACCTTGTCCCACAATCCGTTTGACCTGAAGACACGCTGTAGTGGGGCGCCCCTTTACTGTTTCAGTTGCCATTCTGCCCGCTTTTGCTACACTGTGCCTCTTCAGCCATTCAGCTGTTTACCGCCCGCTCTTGCGACTACAGCGTCTCGCTCACCATGTAGTTGAGTTGCTCCCGCTCTTGCGATGCAACGATAGGCGGCTGCCACAGGACTCTCAAAATGGCGGCCGACTCTTCAGATATGGGCGTGGTCCACTAAAATGGCCCTGGGACACCTTGGAACTCGGACGCTTGCCTGATAGGGCTTGGGTCCCATTCTCGAAAGCGTCCCCTCAGCCTTGAAGATTCTACAAAAGTCTTGGGGGCCCCCGACTCCCGCAGGCTTCTGGTGGGGAGCGGCTGCCATGATTGCTCGTGGAATGGCCACGACTGAGCTACGAGATGGTGGTGCTCTCATGCTGACGCCAGCTTCAGTCTGAAAAATCCGGAAACACTGTAGACTACCAATTCGATTAGTTCCGGTAGCGGCCCAACATGACCCGGTAGAGAAGAACTTGCCCTCCCCTCTTTGACTGATGGTTCTTGTTGCCTGTCCCTTCTGTTGACATTTAACAGAACTTTTTAGAAAGCTGAAAGGGGTTGTGTTCCGAACGCTGGTTGGTGGAGACATTTTGACTATATTCTGGACCTACGTTGTCGCGTAATGCGTTATATGACACGCCGCGTTAGCGCACCCGGAAGTGCTCCGGTACGCGAAGCGCAGCTTCCCGGAAGCGATCCGGGGCGCGGCGCGCAGCGCGTAACGTAAGCATAACAGGTCACGTGACTTGTTAATAAAACTTTTCATTGGTTCATTTTACTTTTGTTATTTTAATGATGAAAAATTTGGTTATATGACCTAAAAATTACGCTTTTTATTGGTTTCGAACATTATTTTTTCTTAAACATATATGTTATAGCGTTCCAGGCTAATGTACTTTCCCGGAAAATTTACAACTGTCCTGCAAGTAAAATATATTCCTTTTTCGAGAAAAAGGGCGTTTCTTCGTCCCATGACGGAGCCGTTGAGTAAAAGAGGCTCGGCCTGCTGTCTTAGTCGCGAATACGCCTGATTATCAGATTCTTATCGATCACTTTATGTTGCAGGAGTGGAAAACACAACTGCCCTTGACCATTTATCTTTACTGCGTTCCTGCGTATTATACCTTTTATCCGTCATGTAATTGGACTGCTTTATTTCACTTGCCTTTTACTGATTCGAAAACAGTGACTAAAATTAAAAACTTTACCAATGTAAATACTACTACCATGTTTTGTTTTAAAAACCTTTATTGTGAAAATGTCAGTATACAAATACGGGCCTATAACCACGTGGGCCGGCCACGGAGCAAACTGAAATAGTATATGATGAGGAGACATTTACATTGTAGAAGAACGTAACGAGCGGGCCATTAGGTTGCAAGAACTAAGGTGTCTAACAGTTGCGGAATCGGTGGACGTACATTTTGTAATTAAAATACGACAGGGCCACTTTCAAGAAAATTATCTAGATATACATTTGCGGGCAAGTACCATGGGTGACGTTGATTCGAACTTTCAATAGTACAGTAATCAATAACACATCAGAACTTAATATCAATAGGGATGTCGAAATATTCAATCAATTCTCGTCCCCGCCCGCCATGAGCATCAAAACTGCATTCATATCTCGTGATATCAAAGTTGTTCAACCAGTACACAACAAGGAGTTACAAGTCCCATTTATACCGGCGCCATTTTGGGCGAGGCCGGGCAGGTCCAGGATATAGTCAAAATGTCTCCACCAACCATCGGCCAGACCAAACCCCTTTCGGCCCTTTATGCTACAAGATGATGTCTTCCATTCAGAAAATATTGTTGGCAGCATTTTGAAAGGAAAGATAAACAGCCGTTCTCCTAGTGAGTCTCACATTGTTACGTTTAGGAAGAATGTTGAAGAGTAGTATGTTGAAAAACTGAAGCCTTTGTTCTACAAACTCTCAACCAGCCTTGGATGGAAAAAAAAATCCTGAAGAATGTACAAACTGAAAACCAATTTTTGTCTGTATAGCATCAACAGCAACGCTTGACTCAGCTTTGTGTGAAGCCGCCATTTTGATTCAATCAATAACGTCCCCCTGCACACATTCAGGGACCTGGTCGTGTCTTCAGGTCAAACGGATTGTGGGACAAGATGCAGAAAGGAAAAGGAAAAAAGTTCTGCCGGACCCCGCGAGACGGCCGCCTATGTCATGGGCGATCTTTGGCCACACCAGGGCGATAGTGAAGCTGCAGCAGGTGCAAATAAGCTTCAGACAGTGTTACAAGCACTGCTCAGAACTCTCATCTATGACACCACCTCGGTGCCATCCGGATCTTGGCGCCTTGTGCTGGTTCCGGCCTATTCACACATCGGTCCGCTACTGACACCACCTCACAGGCAAACGGGGCACCCCACGCCGACTTTCGGCGCAGCATTGTAGGATGGCCACACCAGAGCAGCAACTTGCTAAACACCACCTCAGTGCCATCCAGATCTCGGCGCGTTGTGCTGCCTTCGGCCTACTATAGCCGCAAGTGCGGACGCAACTCAACTGGATAGCGAGTGAAACACCAAGGGGCGCCCCACTGCAGCCGAGGAGCCTCCATCTTGGGGGCGACGCACAGCATCACCGATGCAGTCAGATCCTCAAACAGCCCCCACTGACTGACGCGACCTCACAGGCCAACGGGGCGCCCCACGCCGACTTTCGGCGCAGCATTGTAGGATGGCCACACCAGTGCGGCAACTTGCTGGACACCACCTCGGTGCCATCCGGATCTCGGCACGTTCGAGTCACTGTACCGCAAGAGTGACCGCAACTCAGCTGGACACGCCGTCTTTCGGCGCAGCATTGTAGGATGGCCACACCAGTGCGGCAACTTGCTGGACACCACCTCGGTGCCATCCAGATCTTGGCGCGCTGTGCTGCCTTCGGCCTACTGTAGCCGCAAGTGCGGACGCAATTCAGTTGGACGGCGAGTGAAATGCTAGGGGGCGCCCCACTGCAGCCGAGGAGCCTCCATCTTGGGGGAGACGCACAGCCCCCACTGACTGACGCGACCTCACAGGCCAACGGGGCGCCCCACGCCGACTTTCGGCGCAGCATTGTAGGATAGCCATACCAGTGCAGCAACTTGCTGGACACCACCTCGGTGCCATCCGGATCTCGGCGCGTTGTGCTGCCTTCGGCCTATTCGCACATCGGTCCGCTACTGACGCCGCCTCACGTGCCAACGGATTTTATACGCTTTTTATAGCCCTATGCCGCATAACAGGTCATGTGACTTGTTTATAAAACTTTTCATTGGTTCATTTTACTTTTGGTTTCCTAATGATGGAAGGCTTGGTCATATGACCTAAAAATAACACTTTTCATTGGTTTAGAACATTTTTTTTTCCCAAACGGTGAAAGCCCCACCTTGTTTCTGGATGTTTCAGACTGAAGCTGGCGTCAGCATGAAAGCACCACCATCTCATTGCTCCGTCGTGGTCATTCCGCGAGCAATCATGGCAGCCGCTCCCCACCGGAAGCCTGCAGGAGTCGAGGGCCCCCAAGACTTTTGTAGAATCTTCACGGCTGAGGGGACGCTTTTGAGAATGGGATCCAAGACCTAGCAGACAAGCGTCCGAGTTCCAAGGTGTCCCAGGGCCATTTTAGTGGACCAGGCCCAAAAGGGAAAGAGCCTGCCGCCATTTTGAGAGTCCTGTGGCAGCTGCCTATCACTGAACCGCAAGAGTAGGCGCAACTCAGCTGAATGGCGGATTTTGGCACAGTGTACCAAAAGCGGGCGGAATGGCAACTGAAACGGTAAAGGGGCGCCCCACTACAGCACACGAGCCGCCACCTGGGGAGGCCCGTTCACGCCGCCTCTATCCCCCCCCCCCGCGGGGCGCCCCACGCCGTTTTTCGGAGCAGCATTGTAGGATGCCAAAACCAGTGCGGCAACTTACTGGACATCACCTGGGTGCCATCCACATCTCAGCGCGTTCTGCTGCCTTGGGACTATTCGCACAACAGACCGCTACTGACAAGGCCTCCCCGCGCACCCCCCGGGACGCCCCACGCCGTTTCTCGGAGCTGCATTGTAGGATACCAAAAACCAGTGCGGCACCCAGGTAACATCACCTGGGTGCCGTCCAGAACTCAGCACGTTGTGCTGCCTTGGGACTACTCGCACAAAACACAGCTACTGACCATTGTTGCTTCTTTTTTCAAAAAAATGTTTAAATGTATTTACTGTTTTTGTTGCGTTCTATATATTTATAAGTTATTAAAGTGTTATAATCCTACTACTTTGTTGGAGTATATTTTTAATGTGACACATAATTGTAAAAACTTTGATGTACAAAGAGGCATCCCTGGAATCTTCCGCTTCAGGCTCGGACCCACACACCCTCACAGTGAGAATCCCCTCCCCAAGCACAATACAGGATGGTTATCAGATAGTAGGAACCCGTATGGTGTGACGGATCTCATGGGGTGGGGGCCTTGATCTACTGTAACTCCTTTGAAGAGGGATGATTCTCATACATGCCAACATTTCAGAAGAGCAAAGTGGGAGATTTTTTGTAAAAAAATCGGGAGAATGGGGCCTTGAATCGGGTTATTGTCATGTGTGGGCTTTGGAAGTGTGCTGCAGCAGGATCGGACATTTCAAACTCAAATGCACGTTCTTTTTCTTACCTTTCCGAAGCATGGAGCGCAATAGCAGGCAGAGAAAGGGTGATGCAAGTGTTGAACACTGCCTGGCCTGGCAAGTTGCTGGCAGTGCCGCCCCCGCCCGCTCCTGAAACAGGGCACACACACCGCAGCCCCGAGTACTTCACAGATCTTTAAAAGACCATGCGCTTGTTAATGAGGCTTAAATGGTTTATCACCCCTTCTAGAGCCCCTGCATCGGCCCTCTGACTTTTCCTGGAAGAATTAGCACGTAACACAATACCAAGCCCTGTCAGCTGAAGCCCCAGAGGAATCGGGTTTTTGCTTGCAGGAATCGGGAGGCGGGAGACTAGCACTGACATCGGTAGTCTCACGCCTGAATCGGGAGGGTTGGCATGTCTGGATTCTCTACAGCTGGGGCCATAAACTACATCCGCAGGGCTAGGTGATAGCCTGGGATCGGCCTGGACAATCGGACACAGAGGAAGAGAAGTGTCAGAGGGTGCGGTAGTGAATAGGGTGAAAGGGAGGTGTCGGGCGGGCACAGGGTGTGATTCTCAGAGAAAAACAGCGCAGATGGGGGGAGGTTTATGGCCCATGCATGAGAGAGAGAGCGGGGGTGACCAGTGCATGGGGGAGATGCTTGCGAGGGTGGGGAGCCGTGCTGAGAATCGACGGCGTGCAGAGAGTGGGTCTGGTCAAGGCATCTAAAATAGCTGCCGTGCACGACAAAATTGTGGCATTGGAAAAAAGGCAAGATGGCGCAGACAATGTTTATCAATAAGGATTAATTTATAACAGAATATTTTATCGCAGTGACAAATTGGCGGTCAACACTTCCTGATTTCCATCGAATCGAACGTTAACAGACGTCATGCAGCAAAAAAAATAAAACGCTCACGCACAGCCGCTGGAAGACATGTATCAACATATATGAGCCTCCTCAGCCACCCTCAGAAAACATAAGGGATCAGGATACGTCTCCCGTACCCCCTTATTCCTAGTAATTTAATTAAAACGAAACACAAAATGGCGAATTCCCATTTCGCTACCAGTTTGCGGCCCAGTTCGCGGCCCGGGAAGCGCTTCTACCGTGAAAAATCTTTTTTTTTTTATTTTCCCCATGAGACCCTTTAATAACCCCAACATCATTCCTAGGGGGTCAAGAGGGGTCTACCTTGCCCCCTTTCATTAAATTCCCCCTTCGTTTTTCACCTCTTCTTGTCTCTCGATCCTACCGAGAGACAAGATGGCGGCCGCTACGGACTGTTTAGAATGTTGACAGACACCGGAGAGCCAATCAGCTTCGCTTCGCAAAGTTCCGTTGCGCGAAAAGTACGCGAACCGGAGCGCAGCCCGGAGCGCTGTTACAGATATATATCTTTTTTTGAACGTTAATTTCTCAAAATCCACTGAAGCACATATATTGAGACCTAGCAAAGGCACATCGGACTAACAGTCCCTACAATTTTGCCAAGTTTCGTGGAAATCCATTCAGCCGTTCGGGCTAAAAGTGAGGCCAACCGCCCTATGGAAATTAACATGGGAAAAACGCGTTTTGGGACCCCCCTTTTTTCTCGGCCCCCCCTTGACGAACCCCCCCCAAATTTTCAGGGGCTGCTCAGAAACAACATGTGCCATTTTCCTGAAAATTTCAGCCGATTCTGTCCACAAACGCCAAAGTTATTAGACATAGAATTTTAAGAAATCCCATAGGGAAAAAATCCTAACTATATATACCTACTGGCGATAGCCAGTAGGTAATATATATATATATATATACACACATATATATATATATATATATATATATATATATATATATATATATATATATATATATATATATATATATATATATATATATATATATATATATATATATATATATATATATATATATATATATATATATATATATATATATATATGTATATATATATATATATATATATATATATATATATTACCATATATTACCTATATATATATATATATATATATATATATATATATATATATATATATATATATATATATATATATATATATATATATATATATATATATATATATATATATATATATTACCTACTGGCGGTTGGCAGTCGGAGTTATAGTTAGCATCAAGTTTCCATAGGAAGAGCATTTTTTGTTTTCCTTATAACTGTGCTGTCGTTTGATGAATCGTCATGAAATTTACCAAACTCATTCTTTGTTCATGTCAGCTTCTATGCCAAAGGCTTGGGGGTAATTTGTCAAGGGGGGCCAAGAAAAAAGAGGGGTCTCAAAACGTTTTTTCTCCATAGTAAATTCAATAGCAAACTTTAGACAAGGCTACAGGTCAGACAGGTTAACGGAATTACCCCAAATTCGGCAGAGAGAAGGGTCTTGGTCTAGAAAGCACGCTTTTGTTTATTTGGTGTAAATCCGTTCAGTAGTTTTTGAGAAATACCAAAATTTGCAGATGTCGATATCTGAGAATTCTGCCATCTGATTGGCTGAGGCGTTACAAGCACAAGCTTGCTTCTTATTGGTTGCGTCACTGTTCTGCATACCTCTTGCACCAGAAAACAAGGCTATGCCCTACGGTCCACACTAGCATTTTGAAGGTATGGCTGGAAGGTATGGAAAGATGTCTGTAGTTCATGCAGTTCCTTCGTAGAGCAAGAGATATGTTTAAAGATGGGGAAAAATCTTTTTCCCCACAGAAAATGATTATTGATTGGAAGATAAGAAGCATTGGAGACTAAAAACTAGGGTGCATATTAGTTGCTTGAAAAAGCATGTTTGTCATTGGTTAATAAAGAGCAGTCTAAACGTGGAGTACATACAATAGGATGAAATGTGCTCAGCTCAACCACACATGCTACTTGCATTTGGAAGGTACATTTGTTACTTAAAACAATAGGGAACTTTTAACCCACAGGTGCTGCTAAATGTTCGAGAATTTGCTGAAAAAAAACCTGTACGTTAAAAAAAATATGAGGTTTTAACCTGCAGGTGTCGTAGAATGTTCCATAAAGTGTGGTGGTAAAATAGGTTGAACGTCTGACCTGTATGTGGTGTGGAATATGAAGAAGCTTTTCATATGGAAAATTCAAAAATAACCAATGGAGTTAAGTTTTGGAATGTCGTTTAAGGATTGAAGTATTCTGACGTGTTCTTTACATGTATTTATATGTGGCGCGACAGAGAAATTGTGCCATTATTGGTTCCATTTTTGATGAAAGCGGTGCATTACATGTACTGTGTGACAAAGAAAGACTTGTAGGAGTGTGTGGCATTTGCAATCTGCATACCAACAAACTACGAAGGTGAGGTAGAAATGAGCAAGGTATGTTATGTGTTCTGTTGTAGTGATTATTTGATATTTTAGGTGATATTTTTAAGTTTGAAAGTATTTTTTATTTCAAAATATTATACTGTTAGTAAAGTGTGGTGTTTCATATTGGTTATAAAATATGCATAAAGTTTGACCTGTTGTTAAATGAGTACTTTATATATGTTGAGGAATTTTTCACAAAGAAGAAGTGTAGTTTGTCTTCTTTAAAATACTGTCATTGTTTTGAAAATGAGGTATAGCGTTAATTTGGGTTTGCTAATGTATTCATGCAAGATAAACAAAATGTACCACGTTTGCAAACTATACTTTTTGTGGAAATAGCAGGGAAGGGGGGTAGGAGATGTATGTGTTATTCAGTTAAAAGAAATAAAATCAAACCCAGAAATGTTATTTGGACTGGTTGTGGTCTCATTTTTCACACTGAGAGGTACATTTGAACATAAGTCAAGGTAGGTTGTTGTACTGTGAGGCGGTCTACAGTATTTGGAGATTACATGGAGAGGAGATAGAGAAAGTAAAAGTGATATGTTCCTTTTATATGTACGCATAGTTTGAATCATTTGATCATAGGTTGAGATATAATATGAACATGGTTTCTGGTTTGTAAGTCAAGGTAGGTTGTTGTACTGTTGGCGGTCTACAGTATTTGGAGATTACATGGAGATGAGATAGAGATAGTAAAAGTGATACGTTCCTTTTATATGTACGCATAGTTTGAATCATTTGATTATAGGTTGAGATATAATATGAACATGGTTTCTGGTTTGCATTTGGGTGTAGTTAATAGTTTTAGTAGCATCTGACTAGTGAATAATAAAAAGGTAGCTATACTAAAATATATGGTAGTGAACATATTAATGATTGTCTGTTCTTATGAAATATAAGTAGTTGGGGAGTGTTTGTTTAGAAGAAATGTTTTATAAATGTGTGAGAGATAAAAAAGAATTGAAAATGTTCGGTATATTTTCTGTATGACTTTCTTGACATTACTAAACTACATGTGATTATAAGAGATACTAATTTTCAGGCTGTGTCCCCTTTAATTTTTTCATTCATTTTAATGTCCTTAATATACATACAGTAAAGGGATGGTATATCAAACGTTTGAGAATTACAACTTTGTTTCTTCTCCCAATCCCCTGCTATACACTCTACAGAGTGTTTAAACAACTTTAGTAACATACAGATGTCTACCTAGTAAAGGTCGTGTAGTTTGACTCAGTCTATTTATAAACTGTGCTATGGGATGGTTTATATTTTACCTGCCAATCTGCATGTTTGAATACTTTTTGCTGATAAGCTATCCAGCAGACACCTGTTAAAATTAACCTTGTGTATGGGTATAGTGGCGCTACTAGGAATGGTGGGGGTTTATGTTTGGTTTTGTATGGTTAAGTAAGGGCGGGCTGGGGGAAGTGGGTATGTTGGTGATTAAAACACAGACTTTAGTAACATGCAGATGTCGAGCTAGTAAAGGTGAGGCAGTACCACTGGGAACATTTATAAAGCACCCTATGGCATGGTATATGTTTTATCTGCAAATTAGCATGTGTTAATACGTTTAAAAAGGGGGGCCTCGGCCCCCCGCCCGCATGGCGGTGCGGTGATCCTCTCTCCCCTTGACTCCCGGTGGTGGGGGCGTGACCTCCCGGCGTCCAAATATGACGTAGGGGGTGTGCGCAGCACCACCGGCTGGCTGGTGCCCGATCCCTGACCCGGAAGGCGTGGTGCAGTCTTCCGAGTCGGAGGGGCGAGCGGCTGGGGGGCGGAGAGAGAGGGCGTGCCACCCCCTCCCCACGATCCCGTGAATAAAGGAGGGGGGAGCGCTCAGGTGGTCCTTCTTGTCACCTGGACGCTCCCCCACACTGGTCGTGCCCCGCGCTCGGGGCTTCCTAATTTTCTTTTCTTATGTTACAGGTTGTTATTGGTGGTCAAGCGGCTGAAGGAGATGCCGAGTCTTGGGAGGGCAGCGGCCGATAGAGAACGCGTGGAACGCGGCAGCGTCTTGACTCAAAAGTCGTAATATTTTTGCTTTGTCACTGCAGGTCATCGCTGAAGCAGGACTGCTGTTTGGGGTGTGTGGGAGCGCGACTTTGGAAGCAGACAGTCTGAGCGTGGACCGTATGTTCCGGAGCATTCATCTGCGGTGATGTTTGAGCACGGGACCGTATAATACGCAGGACGTTGGTGGTAAGGGGAGAGCGGGGGGCTCGCATTTCATTGCTTCTAGTGGCCGCCGGGTAGGTCTACGTTAGAGTTTGGTCACCCCTGACAATCAGAAAATCAGGTGTACTGCGTTCGCAGTTGCATGGTGCTCACAGCCCCTTGCGTATCCTCGGTCTGTTGAAGGTACAAGTGTGCACGGGTCTCGAATCCGAGCACTTGGAGCGTCATACAGTGGGCAGCAGAATGCCAGGAGCTAAGGGGGCTAAGAGGACAAAAATGGAGATGATGATGCAAGCCATGATGCGTAGAATGAATGCCATTGATAATACGGTTGGGTAAGGTTGACGACCTAGAGGCTCGCATGATTGAGAGGATTGATGGTATTGCGGGCCCACAGGGTAGGCCCAAATGGCAGATTACGGCGCCTTTGCCAACGGGGGATTTCGTCACCTCACCTAAAAGGAGCAAGGCCAAGAGATCTAGGCGTAGCGCACCCGCTCCTGCAACTCCAGCTGTTCCCACTACCCCTGAGCCAGTAGTCCCGGCTCCCGCGGCACCGGCTCCTGCCTTGCCATCGGGGGCCCCTACTGTGGGGCCGGCCCCGTCTGCCCCCATCGGGCCAGCACCTATTGGGCCCCTCCGCCACCGACCGCCCCTTCACCTAGCCCATCAGCGCCGCCGGGTGTGCCCCCAGGTGGGCGGGTGGTGCCGGCAGTAGTGCCGGATTCTGAAGATCCAGTCCCGCCCAAAATCACAGCTCAGATAGCGGCTATATTGCCTTGGTTGCAACAGGGGGAAATGTTGCCCTCTACATCCGATCATACCGCTGAGGCGGCTTAGATGGTTGAAAAAATTAGAGCAGCAACGGCTGCTGCGGGTGCTGCGGGCCCCTTTTCTTCTTCAATTGCAGGTAAGTATACCGCCCAACCGAACGGAATCAAAGGTGGACCGGCTCAAGTGTCCGGAAATGGTAAGGAGGTGGCTCTGCCTCTCTTGGGGGACGGTTCAATCCCGTTCAGGAGTGAGACAACGTGCAGGTCCAGAAATGGTAACCAAGGTCAGAGAGGGGGGAAGAAACCAGAATAGGGTAGAAGGCACGGTTGGTCCCACTCCCATAGACGTCTTGGCAATGATTCCATGGTTGAACATATACCCAGACCACACAGCAGCTACCCTACTGCAGGAATGTTTCTTCCAAGGTTTCCGGATCCCAGCAGGGGGATACACAGGCAGCGCACATTGCAGGAATCAGTTATCGGTACAGCATAACCCTACAGTAGTGGCTGCTAAGATCGGAAAGGAGCTGTCCTTGGGCAGGATAGCTGGGTCATTCCAGGAGGTGCCTGTACCCGACTTTGTGTGTTCACCACTGGGTGTAGTACCCAAGAAGGAGAAGGGCGTGTTTAGACTGATTCACAACTTATCGGCACCAAGAGGGGCATCTTTGAATGATGCTATAGATGAGGGTATTTGTAGTGTGAAGTACGCGTCATTTGACCAGGCCGTGGAATTATTGCGAGGATTAGGGCTGGAATCTGCTTTCCGTCTCCTACCTGTCCATCCTTTGGACCACCACCTCCTGGGTTTCTCCTTTAAAGACCCATTCTACATGGATAAGTGCATGCCTATGGGTTGTTCCATTTCATGTGCATACTTTGAGACTTTTAGCTCTTTTCTAGAATGGGTCATGAGGCAGTCGACGGGCCACAAACAGGTCATGCATTATTTAGATGATTTCCTTTTCCTTGGAGTGGCTGGTACTCAGGAGTGTGCTTGGGCATTACAGGAATTTTGCGTGCTCATGCGGGCTTTCGGGGTCCCACTGGCACCAGGAAAGATGGTTGGCCCGTCCACTTGTTTGGAATTCCTTGGCATTGAAATAGATTCAGTCGAGAGGTGCTTCAGGTTGCCCATGGACAAAGTGTCGAGGTTTAGGGCAGCGCTGCGACAGTGCCTCCTCAAAGACAAGGTTACCTTACAACAACTGCAGGAGACAGTGGGGCAACTGAACTTTGCATTGCGGGTCATACCAATGTCTCGCCCCTTCTCACGCTCTATTGCCCAAGCCATGAAAGGGTTGGGTAAGAAACATCACCGCACTATGTTGTCATCGGAGGTTCGCCAGGATATGCGGATATGGATGGCATTCCTGGAGGACTTTAATGGCAGGATAGTGTGGCCCGGCCCCCCCACTGCATCAGCAGAGTTGGGTTTATGGACTGACGCTGCTGGTAGCGTGGGCTTTGGCGCCATCCTGGGGACCAAATGGGTCGCTCAGCGGTAGCCTGAGGAGTGGAGGTTGTGGAGTTTGACCACCAACATCGGTTTCTGGAACTTTTACCGATATGGGTAGCATTGATCGTCTGGCCAGAACGCCTATTCAATCAATCGGTGGTGTTCTGGTCGGATAACATGAGCGTGGTGGAATGCATTAACCAGCAAGCGGCACGGTGTCCATTCATACTGTGCTTGGTAAAGGAGATTGTGCTGCAATGCTTGAAATGGAATGTAGTTTTCAGAGCCAAACATGTGCCAGGCGTCCTCAATAATGCGGCTGACGCGCTTTAAAATGCAGGTATTCTGGGAACAGCTTCCTGCAGCAGACCCCTCTAGCACATTTCCCGGCTGCTCTCTGTCAGATTGGTGCCCCAGACTACCGCACCTTGTGGCATCTAGCTTAGCCCCCAGGACCAAGACAGCATACGAAGGGGCGTTCTTGTCTTACTGTACTTTCTTGGGGCACGGGTGGGAGGTTAGCTGGGCGCAAGAGGACAGTTTTGTAGCTTATCTGGAATTGATGCACAAAGAGGGGCGCTCAGTGGCAGCTGCAAATAGGCACAGGGCGGCTGTCTCCTTCTTCGCACAGGCCAAGGGCATGAGGGATCCTACGAACACTTTTGTGGTGCGCAAGGCTTTGAGGGGTTGGCGCCGCATACAGGGACACTCAATGGATACGAGAAAGCCGATAGGTCTAGTAAGGCTCACAGCCCTAATATCGGCACTTCATGGCGTCTGTAGCTCAACATGGGAGGTGCAGCTGTTCAAAGCTGCGTTCGCACTAGCGTTCTATGGAGCCCTAAGGATAGGCGAGTTGGTAGTGACGTCAAAAGATGATAAACAGGAGGGCCTCCAAGTGGCCTGCGTTATGATCAGAGAGGACACTTAAACTGTCTGAGGCTCTACTCCATACAGGCAACACTCTTCTCCACAGCGCGGGGACACGTCGAGAGACGTCACCAGGCGCTTTATAAGCTCCTATAATAAATAATAAAAAATAAATAATAAAGGATACAATGTGGGTGACAATTCAAGGATCAAAAACTGACCAGGAGGGACGGGGGGATACCATAGTGCTCCATCGGGCTCGGACCAATCCTTGCTGCCCGGTCTCGCATGTAGAGGTCTTTAGAAGGCAGCGGGAGGGTGCAGCGGGGGGGCACTATTGTGTCACGCCAACGGTACACCCCTGACCAGGTATCAGTTTAGAAGAGTCTTGGAATTGGCGGTCGCAAAAGCAGGCTTGGATCCTACAGAATTTGGTACCCACTCTTTCAGAATTGGGGCAGCAACTGAGGCAGTTGTAAGGGGACTCCCAGTAGAAAAGGTTAAGAGAATTGGAAGATGGTCGTCTGAATGTTACAAACAATATGTACGGATTGACATGTTATAACATGGCAAGGTGACTCGCGCCTGGTATTTTCTGGTTTTTGCAGTTTCTCAAACCTGTCACGCGGGGGAGGAACTCGCCGAGGGGCGTCAAGGAACGACAGCAGCTCAACACAAGCGACACGAAGATCAACGGACATTGGTGACTTGGATTGTGGGCCACTCTTATGTGCGGCGTGCGAAACATGTTTTTCTTTCAAGTGAAAGGAGGAGAAGGGCGGAGAAAAAGGGGTTTTCTGTTTCCTTCCTTGGGAGGGGGGGCTAATGCATCAGCCAGTTCAGAGATTACTTTCAGGAACTCTTATCTCAGCAACCCACACCCCGTCAGTGGTGATACTTCACCTGGGGGAGAACGATTTGGCCAAACTGGTGAGGCGCATCCTTATAGAGGAAATCATCTCCACTGCATGGTGCGGGGCCAGGACATGCCCGGGTTGCACAGTAGTTTGGTCGCAACTTATTCCTCGGTGGCAGTGGCGAGGGGGGGACTCGGTCAAGGCATTGAATCACTTGGTAAAGAGGATCAACACACAATTGGACAAATTATTTCGAGCCCCCCGGTTGCAGACGATACCTCATGGGTGTATTTGGGGGGAACATTTCTACCTGCGGGACGGGGTGCACTTGACTGTGGCGGGGAACGGCCTGTGGTCGAATAACATATTGGCATGGCAAGAGGGATTTGCGAGGTGAGTATGACCTTTCTTAGGAGTAGGAAGGGGGGAGGCCAGATCGTCAGGTAACAATGCTGGCCTGTGGCGGTAAGGTCATGACCGGTGAGCAGCTATTTTAAAGTCTGAGGCGGCGGCATCATCCTTTGGAGGTGTCCGCCCAGGGTGAGTGGTCACTCGCCCCTCCTAGAACTTCAGGGGCAGGTATAACTGGTGCTGCAAAGGGGCGCGGGTAGGGGAGACACGCTGTCCTTAGGCTGGTTGCCACCCCGCGAGTACTCATGACATCAGCGTATGATGTCATGAGGGCCCTCCTTCAGTGGTTAAATGGAGTTCATGGGGTGGACCGAGTAATTAACGGGCTCGGCTGCACGGGTGGACCGAGTAATTAACGGGCTCGGCTGCGCATGTGCACCTGCGGTAAGGGCGCAGCTTGTAGGACCTGACACCGGTTAGCGACCTCGACATATGGCCAGAAATGTTAGTATGCAAACATTTTCAGAGGAGGATGTTAGATTCAGTTAGGAAACAAGCTGTATTAGAATCTTGTTAAGGTTCACCTATCATACTTGTTGATATGATTGTATCTAATGTTCCTGAATATTTTTGCATAAAATTGTATCTTTTGTTTAATAATTTTATTATTTTGTATCTTAATAAATACGGCCGGGGGGTCTTTCGATCCCTTGCCTTCCAAAGACAATCATGTTCAGTGTCAATGTGTTCTGGGTGATGTGGGTCCACAGGGAGGGGGACGGTAGCCGTCAATGACCATGTTGCTGATGAGCGTTTTGGGTGACATCTGTTGAAATTAAGCCTCTGTACGGCTATAGTGGCGCTTCCAGGTTTGCTGGGGCTCTTTCTTTTATTGTGTAAAGTTAACCAAGGGCAGGTGTGGAGGTGGTTTAGTGGTACTGGGACTATTTATAAACTGCCTTATGGTATGGTGTTTTACTTGCAAAATTGCAGGTTTTAAAACCTTTTGCTGATGAGCATTCCGAAAGACACCTGTTGAAATTAAGTCTATGTATATCTATTTTGGCACTAACAGGAGTGCAGGGGCTCGTTGTTTGATTTTGTGAGGGTAGGGATGGGGTTGGGGAAGATGGGTATGTTGCTGATTATAACACATACATTTGTAATATGGAAATGTGCAGCTAGTAAAGGTGATGTGGTGCCACTGGGTCCGTTTATAAAGCGCTCTATGGCATGGTATATGTTTTATCTGGCAATTTGCATGTTTTAAAATCTTTTGTTGCTGAGCCTTCGGGCAGACACTTCTTGAAATTAAGTCCCTGTATTGCTATAGTGGCTGTCCCAGGTTTGCTGGGGCTCTTTTTCATTTATTTTGTAAGGTTAAGCAAGGAAGGGGATGAGGGTGGTGTAGTGGCAGTGGGCCCATTTATGAACCACTTTATGGTATGGTATATGTTTTACTTGCACATTTGCATGTTTTAATACCTTTTGGTGATGAGTGTTCCAGCAGACAGCTACGCAAATCACACATTTCTGTGGAGAATAAATCTTCATGCTAATAGACACTCTTGCACTGTGGTAGAAGACTGCCAGCGTTGATGGCAAATTACGAAACTTGATGCCATTGTAAGTTTAAATGGAAGCTTTGACCATGTCTTTGTTACTATGGTGTATTCAGGGATTTAAGTGGGAAAATAACGGGTTATGCTGTAAAAGGCGCAGGGCAAACCTCTTAAAGGGGTGTGGGCTATCCAAGTAGGGGCGAGGTCTAAACCAAGATAACTAGCATTGTGTGCTTAAGAAAATCCCCTCCAATTATCCTACCTTCGGAAAACACACTCTTTAAAGGATTTCCTTTCCTCCTACAATGTTGCTCACCTAGCATGATGTCTCCACTTTCAGTAGTGAGCCAAATGAGCATGCACACATCGATGTGCATGCTCTCATTGCAGTCAAATAAAAAAAAGGAATACTTTTGTGAGGTCCGAAAATAGAGCACAATAGAGACCCGTTCCGAGGCCCCCTGAAAATATCTGCTGGTGCTGAGACCCTGCCCACTTAAAGCCCTGTATCCATCCATCCTAAGCACTGCGCCATTCAACCATCTTTCAATTCATCCATACATTCCAACCTACATACATACACACATACATTTGTCCCTGCACTTATCCTAAGCATCTATGAGCCTACTCACCTATGGTAAGCACTGTGCAATCCATCCAGCCATACACCCATATATCCATACATACATCTGTCCTAGAACCAATTCTAAGCATCTATCAGCCCAATCTCTATCCTAAGTACTGGTCCATGCATCCATTCCTCCTTCCATCCATCCATACATTCATCCATCTAGCTATCCATTCATCCATCTGGCAATCCATCCACTTGCCCTTCAGTCAACTATCCATCCTTATTTTCATGCACCCTCCGCCCGATCTTAAATATTGCGTATTATACTCATCCACCCAGCCTCTTAAGGGGCCAAAAAGTCTGGCGATAAGCATTGACAGGCAGATGTTTCTGATAAAGAACAGGTTGCTCTTTGTGGACTAAAGTTCACAACCATTCTTTGGTGGTGTTTTAAACAAAGGTTGATCCAGCGAAAGAAATGTAAAGGAGCTTTTCAGTGTAAGATGTTACTTTAGAAACATAAAGTTTTGTCCATTTCTATATAGGAACACTGTTTTAAACTGGCCGTGACTGACAGATACTGAATACCTGTAGTTCTTACTTTTGAGAGAGTATACCAGACAGCTAATTTGGGGTAGTGAGAACGTGCACTTCTATATTTCCATGTGAAGCACAGTATAGGGATATTATGGCAATTTAAAAGCTACTATCTTCATATTGAAGAGGGGGTGTGAGAACTAAGTGAGCCAGGCAAAGCTTGTGTTTTTGTAGCACTAAAACAAGACACTGTGAGAGGTCAGAGCACGGTTGTGCTGGAGTTGGCTGCCTATGGTCGTCTGCAACGGCACAACCAGAGCACAATTTCGGGGAGGCTAATTCTTTCAGCAATAGGTAGAGTGCGGATGAAGGGACTCTGAAAAGGTGTGAAGAGGAACAGAGCCTCATTTACAAGCAAAGGGTATTTTGAAGACCTGTGAAGTACTCGTGTGTGCGCCTGGGAAGCTGTCTCAGGGAGTCCGGGGCAATGGGTGTTGCGCGCCTGGTGGTCTCTCTGCTAATCACCCCAAGATGATGTTGCTCCTGCTCTGCAAAAAGAGAAGGAAAATCCTGAGAGAAAATTGCTCTCTTTAAAGGATTTCCCTCCTCCTACAACGCAACTCACCTAGCATGATGTCTTCACTTCTCAGTAGTGAGCAATGTGCATGCTCTCACAGTCTCAGTGCAGTCCAATAAAAATAAAAAAAACAAGGAAGGCCCGAAAATAGATCCCCATAGAGACCGTTTTTGGAGGCCCCCCAAAAAAAATCTGCCTGTGCTCAGACCCCAACAGACCCCCCCCCCCCACTTAAAGCTTTGGGTGCACTGTTATGTTTGCAAAGTTGTAGATAAAATTGTTAGGCTAGTAATGGTAATTTTTGTGTGTGCGTTTGGTTGATAATATCATCCTGAGCACATAGATTACAATTTTTCAAAATACTATCTACAAAGTTGTCTGCAGTGGGTTGCAGGGGGAGTGCTGTGGGGTGGTGGGGTGCGGCAAAGTACGAGGTAGTGCAGTTACACATAAATTGTAAAGGTGTATGTAAATAATTAAATAAATACTTCCTCTATGTTGTATGGCACCACCCGTCATCCTACTGCTTCCCTGCCCTTCTCCATCATGTTATGTAATTGTAACATATTGAACAGTTGTAAAAAATAATTGAATCTTTTTTTTTCTTTTTCAGAAAATTATTTCGTTTGGATTCAAATTTGAAAATGCCTACAAGAACTAAAAAAAAGGAAAAAGAAAAAAATATATATTTGAACTAAAGGAAATATTTTTAATTAGAAAAATATGAGAGTACTACACAAACAGTTTCTTCTGGTAAAAACACTAGACAACTTTTGAAAAACATATTATGAACATTTAATGAAAATACCATCACACAAAGCAAAAGGAAGAATGTTTCAAGTAAGCAGAAGCAGACTTCAATTTCAAATACCAGGAAAAGAAAACATGATAAAGAAACAGTATGTGTTACCCTGAGACAAAAACAATTTCAATAAATTCATCAGAGCCTTTTTCGAACTAGAGTGATTCAGAATTTAATGAAAACATGCTGCAAATATAAAAAGTCCTGCAATTCAAACAGAAGCAGCAAATTGAAAGTATAGTGGATACTGCTTTCAATTTAAAACAGAAGTTATTCATTGTGATTTTGAAGAGGATCACAGTGTTAAATAAAATAATGAAAGTGTTGAAAGAGAAAAGTAGAAGTAAAAGAACCAACTTTTGCAAAACCTTTAGTGGACATTAGAAAGATACTTCTACTAGTGAGCATTCTTTTAATGACGAAAGTCACTTCCAGGAAAATAGTTTGCCATTTGCAATTGATACTAGAGGTTGTTGTTACGAAGTTCAATATGGTTGTCCCATTCCAAAAGAGGAAATGGTTGGTAAAAGTGCAGAAGAGGTAATAGCTGAAGAAGTTCAAGGGAAACGTCCACAAGCTCCTGTGTATAAGTGGGCTTGTAGCAGTATTTGTAGTATTCATCAGGAATTTATTGATATAATGCGTAATTTGCTACGAGAATTTACACAGAAAAGTATTAAACAGAAAATTAAGTTGTTACAAGGACTAGTTCCATGTAATGCAAGAAAATATACTGAGAAGCATTGACATTCTCTGGCTTGTTTTTTAAGAAAAGTGTGTAAAAGATTTTGGCATCACTTGAGAATGTTAGGAGTACACCATCAGAAATGCAGAAGTTTGTAAGGAAACTGTGCTATGTAAAAAGTCCTGCATTATGTTTAAGTGAACTGAATACATGTCTTGAACATTGTTCTTTATCAGATGTTCACAAAAAGTGTGAGGATATTCAAATGTAATATTTTGGTTCAGAAGTACAGTCCATCGAAGGTGAAAGTTTGACAATTACAGATGTTGGAGGAGATGGCAAAATGATTAGCACTGATCAGTTTGAAGAAGAAATTGGAAAGTTTAATGTAGTGTGCCCTGAAATACCAAACTATGGGGTCGATTAGGATCACGGACGGACTTGCGTCCGTCCGCGACCCCAGAGCAGGAGGGAACCTCCGCATGGCATGCGGAGTTCCCTCCTGTGCAATTAGGATGTGACCGCCACCCTGGCGATCACATCCTCTATTTTTAACATTGCCGCGGGTGCAGCTTCAAGCTGCACCCGCGGCAATGTTAAAAATGCACGCATTGCATTTGCATGCAGAAAGAGGCAGGCACCGCACGGTGCCTGCCGCTTTCTGCATGCAAATGCAGGGGGGTACCATAGGTACCCCCCATGTGTACCCCCCATCCCCCCTTCAACTAGGGGGCCCGCAATGGGCTCCCGCAGTGAAGTTCCGTATGCTTTTCCACGGCGGAAACCCCGCCGCGGAAAAGCATAACTCACTGGCCATCCTAATATGGTGGACGGTGTCTGTAAGACACCGTCACCATATTAGAGCTTTTCCGCCGCGGTTGTAATCCGACCGCGGCGGAAAAGCTGCGGACGGAAACCAGGACCCACCAGCCATCCTAATGTGGCGGTGGGTCTTTGGTCAGTCCGCTGCGGTTTTTCCGCATCCTCTGGGCCGGCGGTGGCTTCCGCCGGCCCCGAGGATACGGAAAAACCGCAATCGTAATGACCCCCTATGTTTATGTTTGTTGTCAACGTACTCATTATAAAAGTCAAACTAGGAATGTTGATTTCTATTTAGAAAAGTGAAAAGGAGAACAATGGTAAGTGGGAAGAATTTGAAAATTACTTGTTGGGGGGAGG
The DNA here is from genome assembly GCF_964263255.1 of Lissotriton vulgaris. Taxonomy (NCBI): domain Eukaryota; kingdom Metazoa; phylum Chordata; class Amphibia; order Caudata; family Salamandridae; genus Lissotriton; species Lissotriton vulgaris. The sequence continues at coordinate 61,112 of NW_028252075.1, forward strand.
TCGAGTTGAGTTAGGTAGTGATCAGCGTATATGTAAATATTGTTACAACAAATTAGAAGAGAACAAAATGCCTGCTAGAACATTACATAATAAATTAGAATTAGTAGCTATTCCGGAGGAACTGGCAGAATTGAATACAAATGAGTCGGTTCTAATTCAATCTGTTTATCCTTTTCAAACTATAATTCGGATAGAGCCTAAAACAGGTAAACTGTCATCAACAGACTTGCAAAGAGGGTTGAAAGGAAGAGTGATGAACTTACCTTTGGATTTTAAGAAAAATATTGAAACTATTGCTGGAGAGAAAGAGTAAAATGAGGAAGTAGTCATTCTAGTAAATGTTGTACCAACAAAGAGTCGGAAAATATGGCAAGAATTTGTGGATATTAATAAAGTTGAAAAGGCTACCTTATATCTTATAGGGAACACTATTTATTACAAAACTGTAAATGCGGATGAACAGGTAATAAGTTTAGAAGATGAATCTGAAACTTCAAAGTGGACAAGTCAAGGAGTGAAGAGATTTATGAACATTACACAATATGTACTCTGCATTCAAAAGAAGTAATAGGAAGCAGCATATTTCAAATGAAAAAAGCACAGGGAACCCCAATGAGTGTATGGGAGAAAAGCTTGGAAGCTCGTTGTTTTCCTCAGCTGTTTCCTACTGGAGAAGGTAGACGATATGATGACCGACCTATACAGATTCCAGCTTCAGAATATCGGTCAACTAGATTATATTCTGAAGATCCTAGATTTCGACAATGCATTCCATACATATTTCACCTTTTCTTTGAAAGTGATCTGTCTTCTCTGTCGTGTGCAGTGAACCACATACTTAAAACTGGAGTTCATCAATCACTTCTTTCTGCGAAAGAATTTGTGGAGAAAGTTCAAGGAACAGACAAAAAATTAGAAGCACAGTTTGATGGCATATCAAAGTGGAACAAATGAGTATTGGTATCGTCGTCATCATGGAGAACTCAAGTGTATGTTACCGAACTTAGGTACACAACATGGTTTGTCACACTTAGCTGTGCAGAGAAGGCATGGGAAGATTTGCTTTAATTTCTAAGAGAACCGAACTCCAATATAAAAAAAGTTGAAATAAAGATTCCTGGAGAACTGTGTTCATTGGATCCTGTGATTGTGTGCATATATTTTAATCATAGGTTTCAAGCTATGATGTCTTTTATCTGCAATAAAAAGAATCCACCTCTTAGAGAAGTTACCTATTTCTTTTGGAGAAAGGAGTATCAAGTAAGAGGTGCACCTCATATACATATGTTGTAAATAAAACAGCGATAATGTTAAGCATTAGTTAAAGACATGATATCGTGATCTTTTGTCCGTTTTCCTGCTCCTATTCTTTATACGGCCAGACTCCATTTTGTTTTCTGGCCTCCAAATTGTTTGCTACACACTGCCATTTGCCCGACATGTGGTGAGACCTACCTCTCTGCTAGTCACCCTTGAAGGTTGCCCAGCAACAAGCTATGAATAGCCCTTTGTGCATCTAACGCATGCTCAGTAGAAGTCACATCTGTCTTTGATTAACGTAGATAGGAATGTGCATTTCCGCGGGTCTCAAGAACCGTTAACCCCACCCATGTATTGATCATGTTCAAGAAATGTCCATATTTGGTTGTAAATCATGTCTTGAGTTGTATCCGCCTACTTATGAGCCCCTACTTTGTGTATAAAAGGGGACTGTTTGCTCGAGTTCTTTGTGCTACCTTGTACAATACTGTAGAGTGTTGTGTGGGCTGTAGTACCATCTTTAAAGGTTTATTAAACTATGTCTTTGTATTTTCAGTTTCCGTGCCAAATTCTTTGTGTAGTCTGAGGACTCCGTGCACAGAAGAGTGAACCCTTTGCAAATGCAGGCCTTGCTGAGGCCTGTACACATCACATGTGCTACTATGGATCAAGGATGCACCTAAATTTGGAAATGATTCTGATGAATCAGTATTGTCTTTCATCGAACAGTATCTGACATGTGAAATTCCCAGTGAAGAAGGAGATAGAAGCTTGAGACAGCAAGTGTTACATTTCCAAAGTCACTGTTGTGGAAAGTATTGCAGAAGAAAATACAAGTCTAAAGGGAAATTTTACACCAATTGTCAATTTGGTTTTCCCTGTCCAGTCATTTGTAAAGGAAGAGTAAATTCTTTTTTTTTTTTTTGTAAGGCACACAATAACTCGGAAATCTCCCAAAAATACATACAACTTAAAAAGAACAGAAGTTTCAAAGTATATCAATGACTACAATCCAGTCATTTTAAAAATGTGGAATCGTACAAAACAAAATCAGAAAAAACAGAGATGAAACAAATGTGGGAAGAAATTGCACAAGAGAAAAGCCTTAGCAAAGAATTATACAGTTTTACTTTGAAAATGCTTTCCCATCGAGAAATTGGATCCTATGAATGTTCAGACGGTTGTGCTTTTCAAGTTTATATTCAAAGTCACAAGGAATCATTTGGGTAAGTTTAGGTCTTTCCTGCAAACAAAATAGAGTGTTGAAATCATTTGAAAGTAATTGAACAATTAGGAGCAAATGAACCAGACAGTACAGACATACTTAAAACTAATATGTTGGACACATACTATCCGAAAAGGAGTCGACATCTGGAACATATATGTCTGTATGAAGTACTTCAACATTACAGCTTCAAAAGTAATGTTAAACAGAATTTAAAGATGAAAAATATGCAGTAGTTGGATGTCATGGTTTTTTAGTAAAACATGTAAAGGGTAATCTTATAAACCACAAGAAACTTAGTTGTGAAACTGCAGATAAGCGAGAATTTTATTATTTAGCACTTCTGCAAATGTTTAAAGCATAGCGTAGCGAAAGTGAATCATGGAGACTTTGACTGCTACGAATATTCTTTTAATGCATGTAAAGATAGCATTGCATGTACAATATTCCCTACATATTTAACATTTTTAAATGATGAAGTTGAACAGGAAAAGGGTATTACAGCTGAATTAGCTAATGAAAGTTCTCAAGATAGTCAAAGTAGTGGTCCATGTAGTCAAGATCCTCTTGGACAACCAATACTGGAAAATGAAGCAGCGATTGCTATGCATGAAGTTGAAATTGCAATGCAACAAGCACACAAGGAGAATATTACATTGGAAAACTTAGAAGAACAAGTAAATTTTGAACAGAAAGAAATATATGTACAAGTGAATGAACAGATGGAACATAGTTTTTTGCATCTTTTAAACCTCTTCTGATGTACATCAGTGGTCAAGCTGGGACAGGTAAAGTTTTGTAATTAAAGTTTTGACCAGCTATCTGAAAAAAACTATTGGTTCACATTTATGTTGTGTGGTATCAGCTCCAACTGGAGTAGCTGCACATAATGTTAAAGGAGTTACTTTGCATAGAATATTGATGTTACCAGTTGAGCATGATAACGAATTAGAATATCAGAAGATGTCTGGAGAAGTGTCAAGAGTGCTGAAGAAAATGAAACGTTTAATTATTGATGAGGGGAGCATGGTCTTACACTTAATGCTTGCTTTTGTACACTTAAGAATTCAACAAGTATTAATAACCGATTACGGTACAAAAAGGGGTGGTGATGGACGGAGCATCTGAATCAATCAAACACTCACACCAGTTAAAAGATCTGGGTTTAATCCATCACCGTTCTTTAGTCCACTCTGCCACCCCAGTTCAGACATGGCTATATGCAAATCAGTCTGACCCTGTGCCTCATGGGAACAGTCCAGCCCGAACTGCCAAGCCATGTCTTCCCTGGACCGGAAACAAGCTTCCGAGGACCGGTTTCTGGCATTCCAGCCGTCTTCAGCCCGGCTTGCTTGAATCCAGTGGCATAGTGAGCAAGGGACTCACATCTGAGCATACCCTGCCACACTTATGGCGGCCAAAAGCGGTACAAAAGGGGGTGGTGATGGACGGAGCATCTGAATCAATTAAACACTCACACCCAGTTAAAAGATCTGGGTTTAATCCATCACCGTTCTTTAGCCCACTCTGCCACCCCAGTTCAGACATGGCTCTGTACTGGGGTGAATGTATGACATTGTTCTGCATTCTGTCCATCAACTGTGGTTTTTTGTATTTGTCACCCCGAGTGGGATGGGTATGCTCAGACGTGAATCTCATGCTCTCCACACCACTGGATTCAAGCAAGCTGGGCTGAAGACGGCTGGAATGCCAGAAACCGGTCCTCGGAAGCTTGTTTCCGGTCCAGGGAAGGCAAGGCTTGGCAGTTCGGGCTGGACTGTTCACATGAGGCACGGGGTCAGACTGATTTGCATATGGCCATGTCTGAACTGAGGTGGTGTGGAGTGCAAAAAAATGATGGATTTAGGCCCAGATCTCTGTACTGGGGTGAATGTATGACATTGTTCTGCATTCTGTCCATCAACTGTGGTTTTTACATTTGTCACCCCGAGTGAAATGGGTATGCTCAGATGTGGGTCTCATGCTCTCCACACCACTGGATTCAAGCAAGCCGGGCTGAAGACGGCTGGAATGCCAGAAACCGGTCCTCGGAAGCTTGTTTCCGGTCCAGGGAAGGCAAGGCTTGGCAGTTCGGGCTGGACTGTTCCCATGAGGCACGGGTCAGACTGATTTGCATATGGCCGTGTCTGAACATCGACCACGACCCCCTGCTAGCCTGGGCCAGGGTGAGCATCAATGACACCATCAAGACCATGCGCACAATCCACTCCGGCTCTCCTTCAGACCCATTCCCGCACCACGTCTTCAACAGAGCAAGCAGCTCCATCGCACCCCACCTGCCAAAACGTCATCAATCTCTCCTTCGAGACCTCATCCTGCCCAGATATCTGGAAACAAGCCCAGATCAACACCCTACTCAATAAACCTAAGGCAGACCTAAGAGACCTCAAGAACTTCCGGCCCATATCTCTGCTCCCCTTCCCAGCCAAGGTCATCAAGAAAACCGTCAACAGACAGCTAACCCGATACAGAATCCTGGAACCTTCCAGGTCAGGGTTCCACAGCAGCCATAGTACCAAACTGCCCTTATCGCCACCATTGATTACATCAGGACTCTGCTGGACAACGGCGAGACTGCAGCACTCATCCTCTTAGACCTCTCTGCCGCCTTTGACACGTCTACCACCACACACTTCGCGCACGCCTCCATGCTGCAGGGATCCAAGACAAGGCTCTGGATTGGACCACATCCTTCCTCTCCGGCAGAACCCAGAGCATCTGCCTCCCCCATTCTGTTCCAAAGCCTCTGAGATCATCTGCGGCATACCCCAGGGATCCTCCCTCAGCCCGATGCTGTTCAACATTTCCATGGCCCCGCTTGCACATGTAGCCCGACAGCACGACCTCAACATAATCTCCTATGCCAACGACACTCAGCTAATCCTCTCCCTCACCAAGGACCCCATCACGGCCAAAGCCAAGCTCAACGAAGGAATGAAGGCTGTCGCCAACTGGATGAAGACCAGCCTTCTGAAGCTGAACTTGGACAAGACGGATGTCCTCACCCTCATCTCCATCCCTTCAGCCTGGGATGGCTCCTGGTAGCTGACGGCACTGGGGTAGCCCCGACACCCACCGACCAAGCACGCAACCTGGGAATCATCCTCAACTCAACGCTATCAATGACCAAGTAAGTCAACGCCATTTCCTCCTCCTGCTTCAACACCCTCTGCATGCTCTGCAAGATCTACAGATGGATCCCAACAGATACAAGAAAGACAGTCACCCAGGTACTCGTCAGCTGCAGACTCGACTATGGAAACGCCCTCTACACAGGAGCCCTGACCAAGTTCATCAAATGACTACAACGCATCCAAAACGCCTCGGCATGACTGATCCTCGATGAACCACGCCATGGCCACATCACCCCCCACCTGAGAAACCTGCACTGGCTCCCAATCAACAAGAGGATATCCGAGGCGCTGCGAGGCCTCCGGGTAGTTATGCGCTATAGAAATGTAATTTTTCATTTCATTTCATTTCATTTCATCCTTCAAGCCCCTCACCCACGCACACAAGGCACTCCACAAGACCGGCCCAGACTACCTCAACAGACGGCTCTCCTTCCACATCCCCAACCACCAGCTACACTCCGCCGACCTCTCACTCGCCACTGTTCCACGCATCCGAAGAACAACCACCGGTGGGAGATCCTTCTCCCACCTCGCCGCCAAGACATGGAACACCCTCCCACTGAGCCTACGACAGACCCTAGACCTGCTGACCTCCAGGAGGATACTCAGGACCTGGCTGTTCAATCAGTAGCACCCCCCCAGCGCGAAGAGACCCTGGCGGGTATGTAGTGCGCTTTACAAATGATTGATCGATCGATTGATTGATTGATTGATTGATTGATTGATTGATTGCTACAACTAACCTCTGTAAAAAGAGAACCAGTGTTTAAAACTCTTCTGCATGAAGACACTAAGACATTTTTGGGAAGTATTGGAAATGTGAATCTGTGGTTACAGTTTAAATATAAAGAACTCACTCAGAATATGCAACAAGCAAGATTATGGAAATTTCTAAAAGATGTAAGAATTGGTGTTCTAAGAAAACATGGTTAACAAGCTTTTCAAAGTCGTCTACTAAAGAGCTTGTTTACAAATGAAAACACACCAGCAGAAATAATGTACAAGAAAATGAAAGAAAAGTCTTTAGTTTGCTTAATGCCTATAGTGGAAGAGTGTTATACATTTAATTAAGAGCTTATGCAATTGGAAAATCAAGAAATAGTTCAAATTGAAGCTATTGATAAAATCGAGCATCAAGGAATAACAATTCTTCTTTCAGAAAAGCTACAGACTAAATGTGATTCTTTGGAAAAGTCTGTATCTAAACTGCTGCTGTTATACTTTTAAGGGAGAGCTTATGAAATTGGAAAATCAAGAAATAGTTCACATTGAAGCTATTGATAAAATTGAGCATCAAGGAATAACAATTCTTCTTTCGGAAAAACTACAGACTAAATGTGATTCTTTGGAAAAGTGTAAATAAACTGCTGGCTTAGAAAAAAATGTAGATGTATGTTTAAACTGTCAGGTAATTTTGAGGCTTAATCTGAATGTAGAAGAAGGTTTAGTGAATGGAGCAATGGGAAAAGTTGTTGATTTTGTGAAACATCGAAATGGAAATGGAATTGAATTCTTGAAAGTTAAATTTGATCAGATTACTTAGGTAAGACAGATTGCGCGTTCTGCTGCACATTTTTTGTTTGTAAAAGACTTGAATGTTTGTAGAAAACAGTTTCCCTTCTGTTTAGCATATGCAATAACTATTCATAAATCTCAAGGTTTAAGTGTAAATAATGCTTTGGTAAATGTAGGAAGAACTGTGTTTAAAGAGGGAGTGGTATATGTTGCATTATCTCAAGTTAGAACATTGTCTGGTTTGTATTTAATTGATTTTGATGAGAACAAGGTTAGTGCTGATATTAATTGTGTAAGAGAATAAAATCGTTTGAGAAGGCATTATGCTCCAAGTTTAGGTGAATATCCTATTTATGAAAAACATGTTATGTGTTCAAAATACAAACATGTTGAAGAATCAACTATGGTTGAAAAGCAGAAAGAAAGTCAAGAGAAAAAAAAACATGTAAAGAAGCAGAAAACACAAACAAGTGATGATGCTGTCTGAAAATGCTTCTGGTGGCAACTACTATGGTAATGTTATTCTAAACGTTATATTTTATCTTGAAGATGTTTTGGTGAAATTATGGAAAGTCAGGAAAAAAGATTATGTTCAGCACTTGATACTTTATTTCAAGAATTGAGAACTGATAAGATCCATCCTGCTTCAGGTATTTGCCTACTGTTGGATACATGTACTCGATCTTTAACCTTCAGTGCTAATATACAGCAAGATGCACAACAATATCTGATGGTAATGCTTGGAGTACTAGAAGATAAAGAAATTCAGATTGAGAGTTTATTTGGACTCAGTTACAAATGGGAACATACATGTGAACAGTGTTCATTAACTTCAACCACTATAGTTGGCATGGAACGATTTCTATATTTAACAATACCTTACTGCAAATCTGTACCATTTTCCAAATTAGTAAAAGAAGCTGATCACAAGATGATGTGTTCTCGTTGTAAATCAACAATGCTATCTACATTATGCCTACCAAGATATGGAAAATATGTGATTATAATGCTGCAAAGCTTTAGACGAAATGAAAGAAAAGTGGGAACCAAAATAAAAAATGTTGTTGCTAGTCAAGAATCTATTTCTGGAGGAACTTTTGCAAACGTTGCTATTGTTTTTCATGCTGGTAGTACTACTAAAAGTGGACAATATACAGTTGATTTAAAGTATAATAATGGTTAGAGTCACTGCAATGATACACACTTGGGAATGAACCGAGATTGCCTTTTGAATTACCCAACTCATACTTGATATTTCTGAAACAAAGATTTTAGATACATCATTCGGCCTCGTGGGAAGGCGTACAGATACTTTAAGGAATTCATACTGGATGTTTTCAAAGCGAAACATTTGATACATTATTTGGGGTATTGGGAAAATGTTAACAGCAACTCTGAAGTAAAGGTAAGATTTGAAGATTGGAAATAGAATTGGATGTGTTATTTGTGTTGATTTTGTTGATTAGGGATTTGTTTTTTTTAACAATCTAGTTGATTGTTTTTTTCCCTGTTGTTTATGATAAACTACTCTGACATCACTGTGAATAGTGAAGATAAGTAGTAGCTGATGACAGGAAAAAAGGAAGAACAATTGTATTCTGAATGTTAAATTATTTGTAATATTTAAAAACTCACTGTAATTTGTGAAATATATTACATTACATAGGAGTTTTGCAGTCTATTTTAAGTGGTTGAAAAGTTAGATAAAACAGTACTAATGACAAATAGCACAATAGTAGTTCGATATTTAAAAAAACCTTTGAAATTCACTGAAAAAACATAGGTTTTACAGATGTTAGAAATTTGCATTTAAAAAAACTTAAAAATATAATGAAAACACCATAAGTTTTAGGGAAGTTACAGTTAGAATAGCATTAAAAGAACCATATAAATTCACTGAAAAAACCATAGGTTTCAGAGAGGTTATAGTTATTTGGACATTTGACTCATTTAAAACCACAGAAATTCGCCTGCTATAGTTAGTTAAGCTAACTATAACTCGTGCACCCACAATGCACTGCTGATGATGTCACATGTTACATCACTCACGACATGGTCAGTGACATCACTCATGACATCACCGATGACATCTCAAATGTCCAACAAACTGTAACGTCTCTGAAAGCTATGTTTTTTTCAATGAATTTCTAAGGTTTTTTAAATGCTAATTTCTAACTATAACGTCCCTGAAACCTATGTTTTTTCAGTGAATATGTATATATATATATATATATATATATATATATACATAGATATATAGATATATATATATAGATATATATATATATATATCTATATATATATATGGAAATGCTACTGGCTGTCACCAGTAGGTAGTTATGGATAGGATGTAGTTTCCCATCGTGCAGAACACCCCGACCTACCTGAAGGACATGAAGAGCCTTCTACAGCTACCACAGGCAGTGACCTTTGAGGAAAACACAGTGACACTGGTTACTTTAGACTTAGAGAGTCTGTATACCAGTATTCCTCAGGACGGTGCCATCAAAGTCCTAGGGTCTGCCCTTGATTCAATCATATGGGACTACCAGACACATAAGGCATTTATCCTGGAATGTGCAACCATAGCCCTGAAAGAAAATGTCTTCGCTTACAAAGGGCAGCTTTTCCTACAAAGCACCGGGTCCTCGATGGGCAGTACCTTCACCCCAAGTGTTGCGGGGCTGTACATCGCAGATTTTGAGGCCAAACATACCTTACCACCGAATAGGCTCTTTACCTCCTCTATCCACCTGTGGAGGAGATACATCGATGATGTGTTTTTGGTGTGGAAGGGCAGCGATAACCTTCTGCAAGACTTCCTCAAATGGATCAATACCTTGGATCACAATTTGAAGTTCACCCACACCATGAGCAAGACTGAGATTGTTTTCTTAGATGTGACCATTGCTGTCACAGGCACCAGCCTCTCAACCAAGACCCATTATAAACTAACGGCAAAAAATAACTTGCTAGAATTCACCAGTTTCCATCCACGCCCCTTAAAAGAGAACCTATCATATGGGCAGTATCTAAGAATCAGACGTAACTTTGAGGATGTAAAAGACTTTAAGGAACAGTCAGCTGGCCTCACGGAAAAACTACAAGCCAGAGGCTATCCTACAAAAACTTTGGACAAGGGGTACAAAAGGGCACACAATCAACCATGTGAGGCACTCCTGGAAGACAAGATCAATCTACCCCGGGAAATCCCCCTAACCTGTGTGACCACATACAGCAGCCTCTCTAACTTAATGAAAAAGTCAATCAACAAAAACTGGAAAATCATCTCCAGTATCAAAAAAACTTGGGAGAAACCACTTTTTTCCTTCAAGAAGGGACGAAGTCTGAAGGACACCCTTGTCCACACACGTCCCAAAGAAAGGACGCCTCCAGGCCCACACTCTATCACAGACACCTGGGGCATGCCTAAAATAGTGGGACATTTCCCATGCTCAGACTGTAGTGTATGCCATCTGACAACCACAACCAAACAACTATCGATTGAACAAGGAAAAATGTGGACCCAAAGAGCCCATACGAATCGCAATTCAATAAATGCCATCTATCTAATCACCTGCCCCTGCAGTCTGCGCTATATAGGAATGACTACCCGGAAGATCAAGCAGAGAATATGCGAGCACAGGAGCAACATCAGGTGTCGGAAAACAACCATCAAAATGAACAGTCATTTTCTACAGTCAAACCATACCACCAATGAACCAAGGTGGACGATAATTGAACAGATTAATGGAGGTAGTAAAATCTCCAACAGACTCTTCGAAAAGGAACAAAGATGGGTGTACAGATTGGGGTCCCATATCAGAGGACTTAATGATGACATCCCCTCCTCACAACTTGTAAAAATTTTCCTTCAACTTTGAACCTCTAGAAATATGCGCAGTCATGAACTGCCCCCTTTGCAGTTCCACTACTTCACAGTCGAGGTGCGATCCATCCGCACGTGTGTACTGTGTGGATAGTGGAACAATAACGTTTTCAAGTGTATCAGTAACCATGGAGACATGCGCACACTCGCGTTGTCTCTTTCTTTAAACCCGACGGTCTATTCATAATTGACATGAGCGGACCTCTGGATTGGCCTACATCAGCACATGCATGACGTATGAATGATGCATCACTGTCTCTTACTGCTAATTGGTCGATAAGTCAAGCCCACACCCATTCTCTCATGATGCCACGCCCACCATAGAAGGAAGGTGCGTAAACATCTAGGCACTTATACCGCCTCACCGGAGATCGCATTCGTCTTCGGGATCCGGTTTACAAGAGTATCATCAGGTTCTGAGAGGGTGCCTGGCATCGAGGGCGTAAGTTGTGTATCCGCATCCACAGCTCTACCAGAGCCGGCGTGATTAAGCTAAGTAGAACGTCCTCATAACCTTTGTTGTAACTTTCGGATTATGTTGTTTTCTTTCCCAAGGGTGTGCCAATTACGCCACCACCCCCTCCTGAGATCCATGGTGTGCAACTGACTTACCATTCAAGTGAGACATTTTATTCCTGACCTCTGTGTTGTCTTCAGGTGGGGTCACTGGCCATTGAGGTCCATTGATCCAATATTTTACACGTGCAAGCATCTAAGCAAGGGCTACTCGACATTTGAACGTGATATCATCTGTTAACCACTTGTAGTCCACTGCACCCCTAAGTATAACATAATTTCTCCTCTGGACTTAGTATGGTGTTAACAATATTGCTATACTGCCATCCACTGTCCTCTCACTACAACTGGAGCACTGTAGATATACCTATGAACATAGAACAACTTTTAATAGTTTGTCCTGTCTCCTATGTGTATGTCTTTGTCCTTTTTCTCAACAGGTGCATATACACTAACCTTGAGGTCTCCTGAATTGGGAGTACCATAGAAGGAGCTTGCTACTTCTACATGCACTTTCTTTACACGTTTTTCACTTTCACGTCCCTAGGTCAGGGTGAGCCTTAGAGAGTTCATACCGCCAGGGTTTAGTTTACTTTTGTCCTGATGAATGCCTGGTAAATTCACACTGTTTCAAGGCAGAAACATGTTGACTGACTATTAATCTATTGGAAATAACCAAAAAATGTATTTAGACTATTTTCCACACTGTTTTTAATCTATCCAAGTGATCAAATATTAAAACATTTTTTTGAGACACTTAAGACATTTTTTATCATTACTATCACTTCTAAATCACTCACTTCACGTCTATTTCACAAAAACCAGCTCCGCAGTAGATCTGGCGTTGAAGCACACTGGGGAGGCACTCGGCCTCTACAGTGGGGCCCTATGATGAAGCATGCCACCAACCAGGGTGGTGAGTGAGGGCTTTCTATACTGACCTGAGTGGGGTCATATACTCACTGTTTTTTGCTCCATTTGTATTCAAGCTGTGTTTTTGGACACTGTTTTCGTTTTAATAAGTATAACCCGGGGACTAAGAGTGTTTCCTCATTCTCCCTACCTATCTTTTTGTTGTTGTGTTTTTCCATAGGAAGAACATTTTTTCATTTTCAACTAACTTTGGTGTCGTTTGCGGAATCCTCACAAAAGTTTCAAAACTAATTTTCAAGTCACATCAGTTGTGGTCTTGAAAAATTCATGGTGATGTATCAAGTGTGGGCTGAGAACAAGGGCGGTCCCACACTTTTTTTCTCTTAGTTAGTTTCCATAGGAAGCTATAAACATGGCTATAGCCCGAATTGCCAAAATAGAATGGTACCAAATTTGGCAGAAAGGTAGCTCTTGGTCCAGAAAGCAACCTTTTTACTAATTGGTGTAGTTGTGGAGAAATGTAAAGATTTTCACGATATAAAACTGTTGCCCCGAAGGATCCGTCACCCCTCCTGATATAGTGCCTGATATCTGATTGGCTGCCAACGCTTCAAACCAGGAAGTGTTGGTAGCCATCTTGTGACTCATCTGAACTGAGTCACAAGAAAAAAAACATTAAAAAAGGAAAAGGGGCAGAGTAGAAACACTCTAAACCCCTAGGCCTCTTGGGGGGTTCAACATAGAACTCCCAGGGCCAAAAATGTTTTTTTTTCATATTCTGCAGGAGTCACAATGGATCGGCAGCTCAAACACTTACTTTGAAATTGGTCCTTGAGTGTGCCAGGTCCTGGAGACGTGTAAATATAGGAGGGGGCGCACAGGTACCAGCGCCTCTGGCTATTCATAGTCCTTGGATCCACCTCCTCCCCTGGCAGTCACATTATTTTATGCGGGGACCCTCATGGCTTCACCGCTACCAAGGGATGCCATGTGCCCAAGGCTATTTCATTAAATGAATGCAGGTGCACTTCTAGAGGAGGGGCTTGACCTCCGTGCATTTCCAGTCATCTGGGAAGGTGCCTGTTTCGAGGGAGCAGTTGATGGTATGTCGTAGTTTGGGTGCAATGGTGGAGGCGGCTCCATGGAAGATGTGTGGCGGGCAGGGGTCAGTGTGTGCTCCCGAGTGTATACTTCTCATGGTCTTGGCTGTATCTTCTGTATTGGTGGGGGTTCAGGCAGTGATGGTCAGCTGTGTTGCATTGTGGGGTGGAGGTGCAGGGTCTAGTTCACCAAAGTTGTTGTAAAGATCTTGAGGTGGAAGTCGGAGCTGAGTTTGTTGTAGAGGTCCTGGGACGGAGGGAAGTTGGGGGATTCGCTGGGAGGTTTGGTGAATTCTTGATGATGCTGAAGAATTCCTTCGAGTGGTGGAAGTTGGTGAGTATTCTGTTCTGGATGAAACTCTTCTTCTTGTCTCTGATGAGTTGGTGGTGTTCTGTCATGGCGGTCTTTTAGGCGAAAGTGCTTCAGGGGTTTTTCTGTTCATCCAAGCATCCCGAGTCATCAGCATGTGCGCATGGATTCTTAGAGGTTGGTGGTGCACCAGGGTGCCTTCGTGGTGTGATTTCTGTCAGAGTTCCAGAGGGGGCGAGAGTGTCTGCGCAGTCGTTGATCCAAATGTGGAATGTGTTGGCCGCAGAGTTGGTGTTGGTTATGGTGGGGGAGGAGAGTGCTTGAGGGTGGAGTTGAGGTGCTCCTCAGTGATCTTGTTCCAATTCCTGTTCAGTGGCCAATGTGAGGGCCTGTGTGCAGTAGGTTTGGAGAAGGAGAAGTGGATGCGGTGGTGGTCTGTCCAGATGGTTTGGGAGGTGTTGCTGAAGCGAATGTTGTGTCCTCCGGCAAAGATGGTGTTGAGGTTGTGTCCTGCCCTGTTTATGGGGGTGGTGACAAGCTGTCTCAGTCCGATGTTGGCAGGGTTTTCCAGGAGGACTGTAGAGTTGGGGTCATTGGGGTTGTTGAGATGGGAATTCAGGTCTCCTTGAAATATATTGTTTGTGGATGCATTAGAGTGGGGTGCTAGGATGTCTGCGATGATGTTGGTGAACGAATTGTGTGGACCAGGTAGTCTGTAGGCGAGGGTGCCGTGTAGAGTCATTCTGGGGTTGATAAGGATCTGGAAATGCAGGTCTTCTGTGGGGGATGTGGAGTCATTCGTGCTCGATATGGTGAGTCAGAAGGAGTTTTTGTGTACGATTGTGAGTCCGCCTCCAGGGTGGGCGGGGTGCTCCTTCCTCTGGATCTTGCACCCGTCAGGGATGGTGGTAGCCATGTCGGTTGTGGAGCTGGCATTGGTTCAGGTTTCTGTGAGGAAGGCGACATTGTGTGAGAGGGTGCTATGGAATTCCTGGATTTCTGCTGCATATCTGTGGAGGGAGTGGATGTTAAGAAGCAGGCAGGTCAGGGGTTTGTGCGCACTGGCGTTCTGTGGGTTGGTGGAGGGAGGGGGTATCTGGAGGTGGGTGAAAGTGTGGCGGCTGTGCTGGCAGGAGAACTGGACTTGGGTGGTGTTTGGTGTTGATAGCTGGCAGTTGTTGTGTCTTATGGGGTTGAGTGCGTGGAGAGCTGCTGAGTCATAGAGCTGGTGGGTCAAAGGCCCAAGGTTCCAGGCACTAGTCACAGGCAGGTCATGGACTGGGCAGATGGGCTTGCCTTTAGCATGCCTTTGGTGCGCCAGTGGGGCGGCCACCATTAAGTAGGGGTAGGGAGAGGGCATGAAACAGCTGAGAGGCAGGAGTGGGAGGGGGCATGGGGCATGGGGCAGCAGCGGGTGAAGAGAGAGGAGAAAAAAACCGGGCAGGAGAAAATAAATAAAATAAGGCAACTGGGGGCTCTCCCACACCCCACAATGACAGGCGTCTCTTGGCTAGATCAATTTCCTTAGAGGCTACACTAATTTGTCTGTCCAAAAAGTAGTCAATTGTGATGGGATTAACTCCTGTGTTCACCTTGGTGTTAATGACTCTCTTTTTTGATCAAATATGTTTTATTGAGTTCCACAGAGCAACAACATACAGCAGGAGAAGACAAAAAAAATAAAGGCAGTGCGAGTAAGACTACAATGCAAGTGCTACAAAAATAGGCATGTCCCCGGAAAGTCCAGCCAGTGAATAAACTGTTCGTCCATGTGAAATCGTACGGCAAGAAACAAGCCCAACGCCTAGTGCAAGAACTCTTTTCTACCCACCCCCCCAAAACTGTGCACCCCCCGCCCGGACCCCCGTCCCCCAAGAGAACCCTCCTCCCCACCCTGCCCCCCCCTCGGTGTGTTCCTAAGCAAGTCCGGTGGAGGCCGAGCGAGGGCCAGATTAAACCTTACGTTCCGCCTTGGTCGTCCCACTGCGGAAGTCCTCCGCCAGCTTCAGGACCCTAAGGTACTTCGGGCAGGTGAGCTCCATGAATTCCTGAGACAGTAAAGAGAGGAGTGGTTGCCATGTCTCGCGGAAAGCGTGTGAGGCCTGTGTGAGCGAGGCCTGGATCCTTTCCATCCCCATGATGTACCATAACCTGTGTAGCCACCCTGTATGTGTGGGTTTCCTCGGTGTGCCCCATAATGATAAGATGTGGTGAGTCGCCGCCCCCATCGCCAGCCCCATCTGCCGTCCCCGCAGTGATTTGAGATGGAACATGAGTTTATTGGGGAGCCCCAGGATCGCATACGCCGGGAAGCGTGGGATGTCAGTTTCAAAATAAGTGTCAATGTCCCTCAGCTCCACCTCCCAGTACTCTTTAACTGCATCGCACTCCCACAGTATGTGTAGCATGGTCCCAGTGTGTCTGAACCCCCTCCAGCAAGTGGGGTCTTTGCTTGGGTTTCCCTGGTGTAGGCGCTCAGGGGTCAGGTGCCAGTAGTAGGCGATTTTCACCACCGCCTCCCTGCTGGCTGTGTTCCGCGCAGTGTGGTGGGCCCTGTAAAATATATCCCACCATTCTTTATTCGACAGTGTGCGCCCCAAATCCCTCTCCCAGCGTTTCTGACCTGCAGATCTCTCCTCAGGAGGGGGTGGGGACAGCAAGAGGTACAGTTCGGTAATGGACCCAGAGTCAGACTTTTTAGTCATGAGCCACCTCTCGTACGGGGTCAGTGGGCGGCTGACCAGCGGAGCTACCTCAGGATGTGTCAGCCAGTGGCGGAGTTGGCAATACTGGAAGCGGTGTGGCTTGTCGAGAGCATAGTCAGCCACCACCACGTCCCACGGAAGGAAGCCTTCTGTGTCAAACAAGTAGCCTGCCGAGCGGCACTCGGAAGGCCGCCATTGGGGAAACGAGCCCGGTGGTAACCCCGGGGGAAAGGCCGGGTTGTCCAGCAAATGTGTCATGGGTGATGGGAAAGTCGTGAGGCCCCTCGGGACAGCGGTGGCATTCCAGACCTGCATAAGGGTCCTGGTGATAGGGGATTTCTTCAGATATGCCGGCCTGTCCGGGCGCGCCAGGAAAGGGACCTTCCACAGTGACATGCCTGCCATGGCCCTGTCCTGGAACAACCAGTGTTTTTCGGAGGTGGGCCTGGACCCCTCCAGCAGATACCGAAGTTGTGCCACTTGGAAATAGCGCCGCAGGTCCGGAACTCCCAGGCCCCCATCAGCTGTCACCCGCATAGCGAGGTCACGCCGAAGTCGGGGTCGCTTGCCCGCCCACACATAGTGGTTCAGGGCGTCCTGAAGTTTCTTGATCATCCCCAGTGGGGGGGTGACCGGGAGAGTTTGAAAGAGGCAGAGGATCTTGGGGAGAAGCGTCATTTTAACGGCCGCCACGCGACCCAACCAGGAGAGCGGCTTTTGCCTCCACCTAGCGATGTCCCCCTGAACCCGCGAGAGGAGTTTAGTGTAATTAAGGTCGATCGTCTGAGCAGTTGCGGGAGTCAAATCTATCCCCAGGTATGGTAAAGCAGTGCTGACCTCTAGCCCACCTATGCGAAGCGAGTATCTGTTAGCCGGCTTGGTGTTGCGACCCAGTGGGAGAACCACTGATTTCTGTACATTCATTTTAAAACCCGACACCGCGGCAAATGCCTCCATTTCAGACAGGAAGGCAGGCAAGGAAATCGTAGGGTTGTCCACCGCGACCAGGATGTCGTCCGCGTACAGGCTCATCGTCTGTTCCACCCCACTGAACTTGACACCGGTGATAGTCCTGTTGTCACGGACATGTTGAGCAAATGGCTCGATATAGAGGGCGAACAAGAGCGGCGAGAGCGGGCAGCCCTGCCGCGTGCCACGCCGGATATCAAACGGCTTTGAGCTAATCCCATTCACCTTGATTGACGCCCTGGGTGTCGCATAGCATCCCGCTATCCAGGAGCGAAAACGAGGGCCAACCCCGAATTTCGCCAGTGTGTGGTCTAGAAATCGCCAATCCACTCTGTCAAACGCCTTCTCGGCGTCCACTGAGAGCAGCATGGCATCCGAGGCGTTAAAGTGGGCTTTGTCGATGACATGTAGTATGCGTTTGGTATTATCTGCACATTGTCGGGTGGGGACAAAGCCTGCCTGGTCGGGTTCAATAATGCCCGGAAGGCACGGGCCAAGGCGCGAAGCCAAGATGCCCGTGAAGAGCTTCAGGTCGACATTGAGCAGCGATATCGGCCTGTACGCTGCACACCTCTTGGGGTCTTTACCCGGCTTCGGCAGGACCACGACATCCGCCTCCAGCAGCTCCGCTGGGATCGAACCCGGGCCCCCAAAGGAGTTAAAGAGCCTTGTAAGAACCGGCGCCAGGAGGTGGCAGAAGGTCTTGTAGAAACCTGCGGAAAAACCGTCGGGGCCTGGGGCCTTCAGGGGTTTAAGTTTGGCAATGGCCGAAACAACCTCCTCCAGACGGATGGGGCTGTCCAAGGCGCTGGCGTTGGTCTCATTTAGAGCGGTGACGTCCACGGTCTCGAGGTAGGCCTGTCCAGCCTCACCCTCGATGGCCGGGTCTGTGGCGCAGAGTTGGGCATAGAAGGCTCGGAAAGCTTCTGCTATGCTAGGATCATCCCGGAGTTCCTCGCCGCCATCCCCGTGTATAACGGGGACCCTAGAGCGGACTGTTTTAGCTTTGAGTGTGCTAGCCAGAAGGCGACCCGTTTTGTCGCCACCCACGAAATAAGTGTGGCGGAGGCAAAGCGCCGCGTATTCTGCCCTGTCGAGATCTAAGCTCGCCAGTTGGGCACTGGCCGCTTTGAGTTTGCGCCAAATGCGAGGGGCGCCCGTGCGGCAGTGGACCCTCTCTAGCTCCATTACCTGCTCCTCCAAGTCCTTCCGCCGTTCCTTGCGCTCTCTGTTGTCTGCCGCCGCAATTGCTAAAATATCGCCCCTGACCACCGCCTTGAGTGCCCCCCATAGCGTCGCGTGGGCCACCTCCCCCGTGTCGTTCGCCCCTAGATAATCAGTGATGGTCTGGGAAAGCCGCTGTACCGCCCCCTGCCGAGACAGTAAGCTTTCCCTAAGCCGCCATCTACCCTTGTGTGGGGGTGTGTGAGGGACGGTCAACTGAAGGATCACCGCCTCGTGGTCCGACAGAGCCGCCGGTGTAGTGTCCATGTCTCTAAGTATGGGGACAAGGTCAGTGGAGCTCAAGAAGTGGTCTATTCTGGCGTAGGTGCGGTGTACTGCGGAATAAAAAGTGTACCCCGGGGCAGTGTGATGTAGTTCCCGCCAGGCATCAACCAACCCCCTGTCTGTCAGCCATTGCTTCCCCGCTGTCGAAAGCGCCCCCGAGTCCCCAAACCTCTTTCCGGATCTATCCATTTCATTGTCCATGACAAGATTCAGGTCCCCCCAATCAAGACATGCCTCAGGTCGCCCGATAGCGCCTCTGACAAGGCCCCCCGAAGGAAGGCCTCCTGGCGAGCGTTAGGCGCGTAGATCCAGCCAAGCATGAAGGAGAGTGTGCCTATGTGGACAGTGTGTGCCAGGAGCCTACCCTTGATTTCGGCTACCTTGCTTCCCACCTGCCCCTTAAAATGCCTAGCTACCAGCAGGGCCACCCCCGCTTTCTTCTCAGAGGTCGCCGAGAAAAATTGTTGTGGGAAGGCCCTAGCTTTCATGCGGTGCCAATCCTTTGCCAACAAATGTGTCTCCTGCAGCAAGCAGAGCTCAGCCCCAGAATGTTCTAGAAAGGAAAGAACTGCCCTCCGCTTGATCAGGTTGTTAAGCCCCTTCACGTTAAGGGATAAAACGCGGATGCCATCAGCGGCCATGGGAAAGTGTGAAGATAGACTGCTGGGGACCTGGCCCCGTACCACCGCCCCCACATCTGGCTGTCGTCAACCCATACTGAACACACCGAGTACCCAGCCCTGACCCCAAACACCCCCCCCACCCACCCTGAGCCCCAACCAACAATCCCCAACAAGAAAACATTGTCCGGGGCCTATCCGGCAATTGTCCAGGCCCCTGGTGAAGTCTCTGAAAGCGGGAAAACGTGGCAATGGCGGGACTGGAGCCCCCCGTCCCGCCCCCCACACAACGTGCTGGTCGTTAGTCTACCTCTGTGCTCGTGGCTCTTCAAGGCCCAGCTGCAGTGTCCGTGGTGACCATCTGAATCGCTGCCGCATGTTCAGTCGCGATCTCCGTAGGGTTCGGCCTGAACCCTTTCTTAGGCGTGCGACGACTCCTCACAGTCTGCCAGCCGTCCGATTGGGAGCGGGGAGACCGTGTCTGGGAAGGCTCGAGGTCCGCGGCGTCACCCTGGCCCTCCTCCCCCGTGGTGAGGCCCAGCACTGCACAAGTGTCTCGTAGGGACCGCAGCTGATGAAGTGTCCCATTCCACTTAAAGATCAGTCTAAAGGGGTGACCCCAGGAGTACGGGACACCTTTGTCTCGAAGGAAAGTGGTCGCCACCTTGAATGTCCACCGCTTTTGCAGAGTGATCGCGGACAAATCTTGGAAAAGCTCGATGGTGTGATCCCTGAAGTGGAGAGGTTGTTGTTGGCGTGCCGCCTTCAGAATGCGTTCTTTGAGAGGGTAGTCCGGCAAGAAGGCCAAGATGTCGGGGGGGGGGGCTGGCGCCCTGCGTGCTAGGCCCACCCTGTGGGCCCTGTCAATTTGGATGTCTAAGTCATCCCCCTCTCCCAGGACCTCTCGGAACAAGTCCCGTAAATAGGCGGCAATGTCACCTCCTTCTGCCTTAAGCGGCACGTTCCGCACCCTGATGTTATTTCTCCTGGACCGGTTTTCCAGGTCTTCAGCATGGGCCTGGAGCTGTGTCTGTTGGTCGTGAAGCCGGAGGATTTCTTGCTGCAACTGTTCCACCTCCGCGCTCCTGGCCTGGTCTGAGGTCTCGACGGCCGCCACCCGTTCACCAATATCGTCGACATCGCGGCGGAGTTCCTTGTAGTCTCCCGCCATGTCTTGCCGGAGGGTCAAGATGTCCGCCTTAAGGGAGGAGAACAGCTCCTCCATGAAAGCTTTGGTGGCCGGGGCGTCTCCCTCATCTCGCTCCTTGACTTTAGGCGGAGGGACCGTCACCGGCTTATCAGGGCTCTTGTCCCCCTTGGAGGCCCCCTTCACCAGCATATCGGGGATAGTGCGGCCCCCTCTGCGATTGTTAGAGGACATGTCCCGGCCGACCCGGGGGCACACAGTTCGCGCCTTCCACCGGGCCTCGTGGAAAATGGCCGCCTAACGGCCGACAAGTATCGTCCTCAGTCTCAGGGCCCGAGCTGTGGTGAGCGCGGGGCCGGCTCACCGCCGCCTCCCCGCCATCGGAGCTGCGAGCGGGGGCACCGGGGGCTCGACCGTCTGCCCCCCGAGGATCGGCGTCCCACGCCGGCGGCGCCCTGCTCCTCACCTCCTTGCCAAGCGATGGGGGAAAGGCCCAAGCCGGGGCCTCGCGTAGATTGTCAGGCCGCCGCTGCTCTCTCCTCCGCCAGGCGCTTCACGGGGCCATCTCGGGGCCACCGATGCGGGTCACCACTTCCAGCGCTGCTCCTCCGATCAGACCTCGTCACCTTCCGGCGCCCGGCACTGCTCCGGTGGGCCCGGCCCCGCTGCTCTGCCCCTGGCTTCTCCGTCCTATCCGGCGCCGTCGGGCCCGGGTCTGCTGTGCGCCAACGACGGTGGGGTCCGTCCGGGTCTTCCGGGGCTGAATCAGCAGACAGACGGCCACACCCTAGACTCTCTGAGCGTGGGGTGTCGCGGTCACCAAAATTGGGGTAGTTGCTGTAGCGTGGCTATGTAATGGGGGGATCGGGACGAGGAGCTCCGCGGAAACGCGTCCTCTCAGGCCGCCATCTTAGCCACGCCCCATCAATGACTCTCTTTTTGCCTATTTTTAGCGTACCTAATGGATTTTAGCGCTTGTATTATAAGCAATTGGACTTACCCCCAACACAGAGGCCGGCAGGCACAGAAGGGAGTACAGAAGGGAGTCGGGCATTTAGAAGAGAAACTCATTACTTCACCAACTGAAATGGCATGTAGCACAGCTAAAAAGATTTTAGGGACATTGTAGGGGCCTTATTGTTTGTTAGGGAGGTACAAAAATCATCAGAGTCAGAAAGAAAGAATTGCTTTTACGGTCCACAAGTCACACTGTATTACACAATAGAACAGTAAGAAAAATGTTTCGGTTTCCTTCCCTCTGATGTGAAGTACACTGTAGTTCAAGGTAAACTGCCGTTTGGAGGGCACCTGCGTTTCCCCTCACCTCTGCAGAGTCAGCATGGACAGAGATCACTGCACCGCATGGGCCATGTGGATCGCAAAGACACTGGAGGCACCAGGGACGGTAAGGGACAATGTGCAGTCGGGGCAGCGCAGATGGGTGGTCATTATTGCCAACCCTGAGGCATGCCCCTGCAATGTAGAAAATGCGGTCGGTGAGCTGACGGGCGTGCAAGCTCACTGAAGAGATCAAAACCACTCCCTGCAGAGGTGAGTCAGCAGACTGGAAGGCAAATCCATGGCCGGACTGACTACCGGGCAGTTTGGAATGCTGCCGAGCTGGGGGCTGATTTCACTGCAGTGGGGACTGATTCTGTTCATGGAGACCTGCGTGTGCTTCGAAATAATGAAAGCAAAACAAATTTCGTTTAGTACACGGAGGTCCCCATCTATCTATCTATCTATCTATCTATCTATCTATCTATCTATCTATCTATCTATCTATCTATCTATCTATCTATCTATCTATCTATCTATCTATCTCTCTCTCTCTCTCTCTCTCTCTCTCTCTCTCTCTCTGTCTGTCTGTCTGTCTGTCTGTCTGTCTGTCTGTCTGTCTATCTATCTATCTATCTATCTATCTATCTATCTATCTATCTATCTATCTATCTATCTATCTATGTGTCTTT
>NW_028252077.1:0-51684 GCF_964263255.1 Lissotriton vulgaris
AAATACACAGATCGGTAGTGGTGTTTCCAAAAAGTTGGAAAAGACAGCACATTCACTAGTATTAGTAGAAAATAGAAAACAGTACTGGACAGTCAATAGAATCTTTCTCAATATCAGAGACGGAGTGCTACATGGACCAATATCCCCCACTACCAGGAAGGAACACAACTTCTCAAGCCAAAGGATTGACAAGTAAACATAAAGGCAACAATGGTCAGGAGAGCACAATCCTACAATGTAAATATATATTGGACTAATACAGTATAGAGTCCAGGCAACAACAAATCCAAATGATGTCAGTAATTCCAAATAGGATGCAGGACATATAGATGAGTAAAGTTCATATTTTGTTTCATCTTTTCCTTTATTAATTTCTTAAAAGTAATTATCCAATTGATAAAACGACAGCCGACACGTGTTTCGTCCGTACTCTGAATTAGTACAGGGACTTTTTCAAGGCTAATGGGGTAAAGTATTACGGCATATGTATTGCCAAATCACGTGGAAAATATAGTCAACTCGATGCTCCTGAATGCATAAGTAATCACAGTCCATGTGGCCCGATTAAATAGATCGAAAAATATGCTGCTGGATGAATATCAAAATGGGGATTCTTAACCATCAGTTCAGTAGTTAGCTAAGTTTAGTCCACAGTCGGGCAAGAGGATTGAGTGGATAAAAAGTAGACTACCGCACACGTCCTGGTCAAAGCATTCCAAGTAGCGGCGGTAACACCAATATTAGGTTACAATGTAGCTAAACGGTGTAATATAACACCAACGTGCTACAGAACACCTCGAAGTTGCATGAGGCATAATGTGTACTCTGGCACCACTTAGTAAAAGGGTGACAGAGTGCCATTACTAAGTGGTGCCAGAGTGCACATTACACCTCATGCAACTTCGAGGTATTCTGTAGCACGTTGGTGTTATATTACACCGTTTAGCTACATTGTAATCTAATATTGGTGTTACCGCCGCTACTTGGAATGCCTTGACCAGGACGTGTGCGGTAGTCTACTTTTTATCCACTCAATCCTCTTGCCCGACTGTGGACTAAACTTAGCTAACTACTGAACTGATGGTTAAGAATCCCCATTTTGATATTCATACAGCGGCATATTTTTGATCTCTCTAATCGGGCCACTCGGACTGTGATTACTTATGCATTCAGGAGCATCGAGTTGACTATATTTTCCACGTGATTTGGCAATACATATGCCGTAATACTTTACCCCATTAGCCTTGAAAAAGTCCCTGTACTAATTCAGAGTACGGACGAAACACGTGTCGACTGTCGTTTTATCAATTGGATAATTACTTTTAAGAAATTAATAAAGGAAAAGATGAAACAAAATATGAACTTTACTCATCTATTTGTCCTGCATCCTATTTGGAATTACTGACATCATTTGGATTTGTTGTTGCCTGGGCTCTATACTGTATTAGTCCAATATATATTTACATTGTAGGATTGTGCTCTCCTGACCATCGTTGCCTGTATTTTATTAATATTCTCATCTATTGAGGGTGGGACATGTAGAAATTAAGACTATAACTACAGTGACTTTGGAATGGAAATTAGATGTAGAGGTGGAGGATGTCAAGCTGAGAGGTTGTCAAGCTGAGACAGAGAAAAACTGGGTCGGGGAAGTCAAGTCGGGAGAAGAAGATTCGAGAGGAGAGAGCAGGCTGGGAAGATTCAAATCAAAACGACAGCCTGATTAGATTAGAAGATTCCGGAAGAACATCGAGGAGGGAAAGAGTGTAAGACAGGATTGCGCCTTGGTACGTCTGGGTTTGTGGAGAAGTCTACTAAGTATCTGTTCTGTCCTGATTCTGTACTTTAGTCTTTGTCTCCTGATTGTAACTCAGGGGACCCACACCAGTCCTTTGGCCAGGGGGTGGTTTTCTGTATTTCAAATAGGCAAATGTATTTTTACCTCTGAACTCTTTTGTATCTTCATTTATTCACTACTTTTGCATTGATTTGTTGACTGAGTTTGTGTCAGTTGTATCTACTAAATGATTTTTCTCTCCCATGTGAAAATGATGGTGTTTGCACTGTGAATCTGTATTTGAAGAGCGCTCACCTTTATGACTGAAGTTTTAGATAAAACATATGAATTTTACCCAGAGTCTGTGATTATTTTACTAAGATCTATGAATTAGTTAGAAAATGTGTTAATATCACTATCAACTAACTCAAGTAATGGTCCATCAACCAGTGGAAAGAGTTTTGATCCGTCAAAGATTAGTTAGGTTATATATATATTATTTCAAAACCACAGAAAATAACTAATCTGCGTCTGAGTGAAATATAAAACTTGACCCCAGCTGTTTGCCAAGGGGAAAAATTGATGAAAGATTGGGTAAATGTGTATGGGCCCTATTGAATTGTGTGGAGTATTTATCCCTGGCATTTTCGCGCTGGATCACTACATCACCGATTGCTATTCTAACAGTTGCTACTGCAGGTGTAGGGCAAGTCGGCTGAGTTTTACAGAGCTACTCTTCATGAGAAGTTCATCCTTTATTGTCCCTCTTTTGTAATAGAATTCTTCATGGGTTCTTATTTAAAAAAGCTCTATTAGCGGGGGGCGTGGCCTGATGGCGGCGGAGTAGGACGTGCTTCGAGTC
Source organism: Lissotriton vulgaris (assembly GCF_964263255.1). Lineage (NCBI taxonomy): Eukaryota > Metazoa > Chordata > Amphibia > Caudata > Salamandridae > Lissotriton > Lissotriton vulgaris. The sequence continues at coordinate 2,640 of NW_028252077.1, forward strand.
CCCTCCGGCCCCAGGCCCTGAATTGCATTGTGTAGCACGGTCCCCGGAGCTCCTTTGCGGGCAGCTTGCTGACCGGACATCGCAGCGGAGCAGTGGACAGCTGGGAGGTGCGCCTGGTGAGACGGAGGCTTGCTTCACGGCTCCCGCATCGGGTGCAGTGGCGAGGCCCGGAGCGGCACGGAGCGTGGCACAGTGTAGCGGCAGCCCAGGGGACCCTTAATGTGAGGAGCGGGACCCCGTGTATCCTCCTGGCAGTGCTGTGTGGTCCCGCGGAGGCCGTGCAGCGGGAGGAGAGAGCAGAACGGGCACCATCCCTCCGGACCCCCGGAGGGGGGCGGAGCCTCCCGGCGGGGAGCGCCCGGGGTCGGAGGCGGCTGGCTCCCTACTCGAGGCCGTGGTCTGGGGCCTAGTCGGGGGTGCTCCCGGCGCGACCCCCTGGGCTTCTGTGCTGGCGAGGGGCCCTGGATTGACGCACTGCAGGGGCACGGACTCCGAGGAGGAACGGACCGGCCCCCAATGGACTGCTTCTGCCCGGACTGTGGCGGTGAGTGAGGAGGCTGACGGCCGGACCCGTGCACGTGACCGGCCGGGCCCTGCCTGAGACCGGCGGCTGGGGCTGAAGGCGACCCGGGGGGCCAGACCCCTGGGGTGAGCAGAGCTGAGGGGGTGCTTTGCGACGGGCTGTGGCAGAGGCTGCTTGTGAGGCCTGGAGCTCCTGCGTGTGGGGTGATCTGCTGGGGCGCTCTCCAGCACCGCGTGGACGCCTTCCGTCTTAGCTGGGCCCCGCTCCTCCCCCCGGGGCGAGCACTGAGACGCTTACCGGAGGAGCAGGCAGGGTCGGACTGCACTCTTCATTGGCCCCCCTGTTTCCTACCTGTGTGGAGGCTGTCCTGTAGCCACAACCTGGTGGTTGGTAATTCGGCCTGGAAACTTGGCTGCCTCCGCCGGTGGATTGTACTTGGCGATTCGGACCCGGAGTGGGGGGTGCACGGCTGAGTCCCTGTGACGACTTTGCTTGGTGAGTTCCGATCGTGGTGCCTCCCGCGAAGCAGCAAAGGGGCCGCAATGTCTGGCGGTGTGCGCAAGGGGAAGACCCTGAAGGATGGCCAGCCGAAGGGTTCCCAGCAGCCGGCGTCTCCTGGCACGAGCTCTTCCCCAAAGGCCTCTGATGACGACGCACCGGCCACTAAAGCCTTCATGACCGACCTTTTCAAATCGATCAAGGAAGATATCTCGGACCTTCGTGCGCAGCTAACGTCTGATCTGCGGGAGGTACGCAGGGATGTGGATGCGGTGGGGGAGAGAGTAGCCACGTTGGAGGATCACGACCTCAGCATGGCGAACGACGTTCACCAGCTGCAGCAGGATGTTCTGAGGCTCACTGAACAGAACTTGGACTTGCAGTCCCATGCGGAAGACTTGGAGAACCGCTCCCGGAGGAACAACGTTCGCATTCGAGCGGTGCCATGGGACGGCGAAGCGGGTGACCTCCGTGGCTACTTGCAAGAACTCTTCCTCCAGGTTCTGGGCGATGAGGATATCCGCGAGATCCGCATGGACCGAGTGCACCGAGTAGGTCTACCGAGGAGGGGAGGACCGCCCCCGGACATCCTAGTGTGCGTCCACGATTTTCAACTCAAAGAGCGGCTCCTCCGGAAGGCTCGGGACTCTCCTGATGTGCAGTTTCGTGGGCACCGTCCGCAGCTCTACCAGGACTTGGCAGCTACGACCCTTCGGAAGAGGCGGGAGTTTCGCCCGGTGACGGCGTTCTTGAGGCTCCATAGCATCCCCTACTCGTGGGGCCACCCCTTCCGCATAGTTTTCCGCTGGCAGAACAAACTGGAGCAGATTCGTTCGCTACAAGTGGCCAAAGACTTGCTGGGCATCGTGGATGACTCGCCGACATCGAGGACCGGCAGCCCTTCCCCGCGAAGGCGGCATCGATCCTCCTCTTGGCACAGAGTGGGATCAGACACGGATCGGAGACGGCCAGACAGAGCGACCAGCTTACTGGAGATGGGAGAAGCTGTGGCCTCCGTAGCTTCGGCAACGGTGCCGTCTTCACAGCAGAGCTCCGGGGCGGCCTAAATGGAAAGCTGCTGGCTGGTGAGGTGCCGGAGGGGCACACGTTCCTGAGCCTGTGGGTATGCCTGAACTTTGTGAGAAGACACCCCAGGCGAAGGCCCTGGGAGACCCGCCTGAGGTCTTCCACCCCCGTCCCAGTGACTTTATGGTGCGCTGCACTGTTCTGGGACTCTTCGCTGAGACTGTTAAGTATCTTTGCTTGTTTTTGTTCTGGGGGTTTGTTTGGGGGGTGGGTTCTGGGGACTGTTGGGGGGGCCTCCTGGGGAGGGGATGGGGTGGGGAGGGGGGTGGTGGTGCCTGGTGCGATTGTATGGTGTGTTGGTCTCTTGTGGTGTTTGCATCCCTAGGGATGTCTGGAGGACGCTGGGGCATGATGGTAATGACGATGTGGGGCTGGGGGGGGGTGTTGGGATCCTCTAATGCCGCTTAGTATTGGGACGTGGAACGTCAAAGGTCTCAATTCCCCTCAGAAGCGCCAAAAACTTTGGAAGTATATCACTGACCATCACCTGGATATTGTGGGGCTCCAGGAGACCCACCTGGCGCGTAAGGATGAGCTTCGGTTGCGCCATAGGCACTTCCCCCTGATCTATAGGGCTTCTGCCTCCACCAAACATAGAGGGGTGGCGCTTCTCTTCCGAGCATCTCTGCACTTTCAGCCCCTGGGGATTAGCTGTGACAAAGAAGGAGGATGGCTTATGGTCAAGGGAATGCTTGGCGGAGTGTCCTGTACGTTTGTGGTGGTGTATGCTCCTAACTCGGGCCAGAATGCTTTTCTCCGGGACCTGCTGGACAGGGCGGGGGTCTTTGCTGAGGGTCTTGTGATACTGATGGGTGATTTTAATATGGTCTGGGATGGTGACATGGACAGTTCAAGATCGCAAAGGGCGGGAGCTGGGGTGTTTTCAAAGGAGACGCAGGGACTGATTGGTGACCTTGGATTGGTTGATTGCTGGCGGTTCTTGCATCCCCATTCACGCGACTACACGTTCTTCTCCCATGTTCACCACACCTACTCCAGGCTTGACCATATCTTTGCGAGCCAGGCACTCCGCGGTGATGTCCGAACAGCTAGTGTTTTCCCCCTATCCATATCGGATCATAGCCTACTGGTACTTGGGCTGCACTGGCCTTCCGGGGGGGACGGCGTGAGACCCTGGTATTTTCCGCCAGCACTGGTCAGGGACGACACCTCCTGTAAGGCTTTGCGCAAGGCCATTGGGGAGTTTGGGTCTCTCAATCCGCCCTCGGATACTTCCCTCTTTAATACCTGGGATGCGTGTAAGGCATCCATTAGGGGCACGTGCCTTCAGCTAAATGCCAACCTTAATCGGCTGCGTAGGAAGGAACGGGAGGGCCTGGAAACGGAGCTAGCCACGTTGGAGCAAGCCCACAAAGCCAACCCGTATAGGCTTACTCTGAGACCGTTGACCGCAGTGAGGGGTAAGCTGAAGGCACACTACGCTAACCGCGCGGAGCTTACTCTACTTCGGCTTCGCCGCACCTCCTACTCTGAGGGAAATAAGATTGGTAGACATCTGGCACGCCAACTACGTGATAAGCGAGAAAGGGAATATGTGGGTGGCATCCTGGACCCCTCCGGAACGCTCCACCACAATGATGCTGACAAGGCGCGCCTCTTTGGCCTGTTCTATGAGACGCTATATAGAGGCGACTCTCTTGACCGCGAGGCCCAGGATCGCTTTTTGGCTGACCTCTCCATCCCGAGGGTGTCGAATGAGTGGAACGAGCGTCTGTCGGCTCCTATCTCTAGAGACGACGTGCTGGAGGCGATTCGAGACCTTAAGCTGCACAAAGCCCCAGGACCGGACGGTTACACGGCGCTCTTCTATAAATCTTTTGCTACTGAGCTCTGCGAGTTCCTAGTGCCTCTCTTTAACGAGATGGCGGACGAGGGGAGTACCACGGGCTCCATGGCAGAGGCTAGAATCTCGGTGATCCCTAAACCTGGGAAGGACCCGTCTCGGTGTGCATCCTACCGCCCAATAGCGCTCCTAAACATAGATGCCAAATTATACTCCGCCATCCTTGCCGGCAGACTTCGGGATTTGATGCCGGCCATCATCCACCCGGATCAGTCGGGGTTTATCAAGGGGCGCCAGACGCATGATAACCTGAGGAGGGTGATCCATCTCATCGAGAAGGCTACGAGATTTCGCCTCCCGGCGGTGTTGGTGGGATTGGATGCGGAGAAGGCCTTCGATCGGGTGGACTGGACCTTTCTGTTCCGCACCCTGGAGGCCTTTGGTTTCTCGCACCGCTTCATTACCATGGTCCGCGCGAACTATAACAATCCCTACTCCAGGGAGATGGTGAATGGACACCGTTCCGCTGGGTTTGGCCACACCAGGGGTACGAGACAGGGCTGCCCGCTTTCCCCCCTGCTCTTTGCTTTAAGCATTGAACCCCTAGCTATTGCGCTGAGGAACTGTGAGCAGATTAAGGGACTCCCATTTTCGGGAGAACAACACAAGATATCTCTTTTTGCGGACGATGTGCTCCTCTCCGTAGGGGACCCGGCCCATTCGTTACCGCACATACAATCGTTATTGTCTGCTTATGAAGCAGTGGCCGGCTTCAAGGTCAATTTTGATAAATCTTACATCCTGAATCTGACACTCCCGCCGGCTGAGGCTGAGCGCCTACGGTCACTTACACCGTTGGCGTGGGCGTCGTCCTCTCTGCTCTACCTGGGGGTCCACCTCACCTCCTCTGTAGGCTCCCTCTTCGCGGCTAATTTCCCGCCTATGTTGCGGGCTGTGCGAGGGGAATTGGATAAATGGAAGCCGAAATATATAACCTGGCTGGGCCGGGTCCACGCCATCAAAATGGTCCTCCTTCCGAAATTTTTGTACCTTTTCCAGGCCCTCCCCATCCCAATGGAAGTGGACTTCTTCCGACGTGTGAAGACACTCCTCCTGAAATTCGTCTGGCAGGGGGGTCGAGCGCGCATTTCCTTTGCAACTCTTAGACGCCCCAGGGAGGAGGGAGGAGTGGGCCTCCCGGACCTGCACCTGTACTATAAGGCCGCACAGCTGAGGGTCTTGGTGGAGTGGTCGCAGCAGGAGTCTGAAAAGCACTGGCTACACATGGATAGGAGTGTGGCGGGACGGTCAGTCTGGGATCTGGCGTGGAAGCCCAAGCCCGATAGACCTAAAAATGCGTACATCAGCACTCCCACCAGCACGGTCCTTAAGGTTTGGGACACGGTATCAGGTGACGAACGCTGGACGTCGTTCCCTTCCCCCTTCACCCCTTTGCATTTTAACCCTGCCTTCCCGCCGGCTCAGCGGGATGGACCGTTTAGACCATGGAGAGAAGGCGGCTGTAGGGCCCTTACGCATCTCTTCCATGGCACGGAGCCCCTCACCTTCGCTAACTGCATGCGTGATTACGGCCTGCCTCCTACGGAGCGCTTCCGGTACGTCCAACTGATGCACTGGGCAATCTCGTCTGGGCTCAGAGACGCTGCCACAAGACCGCCCACGAGGTTTGAGGCTTTTTTACTGCGCACTGCCACAATGAAGGGTACGATCTCCTTTTTATATAAACTTTTGCTTGACACGATGATCTCTCCCCGCCCCCGCTACATGGACCATTGGGAGGGCCTGCTGGGTAGGGATATACCGGAGGCTGAATGGAGGGGTCTCTGGCGAGACATTAAGAGTCACAACCATTCGTCGGGCTTGAGGGACGCTCACTACAAGACCATGTTTGATTGGTACCTCTACCCCTCGAAACTTCACCGCATATTCCCGGCGACCTCGGATCGCTGCTGGAGGGGCTGTGGCCTACTGGGCGACTTTCGCCACATCTGGTGGGACTGCCCCGTCATTAGACCTTTTTGGTCGGAAATCCTATCCCACATCAAGGAGGTGCTGGGTTACCCAATTCCTGACTCATTAGCCTTTGTGATCTTGGGTCTTCGAGACCCGCTTCTGGAACACCAGACGAAGGCAGATAAACACATTATGTGGCTCTGCCTAGGGGCAGCCAAATTGACGCTCGCTGCGGCCTGGAAGAAGCAGACGGCTCCTGCAATATCATTATGGCATGCAAAGTTGTGGAACCTGCTAAGCATGGAGAGAATGGCGGATATCTTTCTGGGCAACTTTAAGAACTTTATGTTCCGTTGGGGACCCCTAGTGCGGTTTCTGTCGAAAGGTCTGCCGTCTGCCGTCTGTCCATCGGCACTGAGAGCGCTACACCTCTTCCAAATCTGATTGAATAACTGTTGCGGGCGTAGTGAGGATTCTGAATGTATGTTGGCACCACCACCTGGGGGGGGGGGAGGGAGGGGGATTCTAGGGGGGGAGGGGGGAGTTCACGTTGAGGGATTGTTGATTTTTATGTTGCGGCTTTATGGCACTGAGGAAGGACTTTGCCCGCTTGGACTCTTCTGTGACATTTCACCTACCAGCGTTCTTCCCCCTTGGGTGCTCTTTGGCAGAGCTGGGTATGGTAGCCGCCAAGTACAGCCTCATCCGCCCGTTCCCACGGGCCTTGTTATTTGTGCCTTGCCAATCATGTTGCACCTGGGGGTTCTCCTTGATGCTCTTGTGGGACCTGTGTTGTATAGCTGTATACTGCTGCCGCATTTTCGTTCTGTATGTCTTATCTTCGTGCAAATACAATAAAACCTACTTTTACAAAAAAAAAAGCTCTATTAGCTAGTCTATTTGGGATTCTTTATAAAACACATGTCTTGATACTGATGATTAAAAGTGGTGGGCGGTGCAGGTAAGCACAGTGTGGCGGTGGGGCAGGGTTGGAGGGGATGTCAACAGGTGACGGAATAGGGGAAATTAAATAAATAAATAAATCCTATTTTGTCATCTGTGGACATCTCCCCCGCCCTGCCCTACTGTGCTTACCTGTACCGACAACCACTGATGATGAATCTTTTCTTATTTCTGTAACAACTAAACTGAATAAAATACATGAGATTTAATCTTATTACCTAAATAAAACCTTTTTAAAACCATCTTAACCTCTTGCCAACGACTCATCGATAATTATAAATGTCCATTATGTTTTGATTACTATATTTAGGCAAATTCAAAGGTTAAAAGTCTTTGGATGTGTGCTTTGTAGTGCACAGCTATATTTACAACAAGGGGTGGTGAGGGACAGAGTCTCTGAATTAAGCAGAAGCTCTCACCCAGTCAAGAGATCAGGGCTAGATCCAACACCGTTTTTTAGCTCACTGCACCATCCCAGTTTCAGAACCTGGCTGTATGCAAATTAGTCTGTTCCTGTCCCAGTGCATGATGGGAACAGGGCAAACCAAGCTACAAAAGCCAATTCTTACACTGGGAAGGAAACAAGCTCCCGGGGACCGGTTTCTGGCATTACAGCCGTCTTCGGCCCGGTTTGCTTGAATCCTGATGGTGCAATGAGCAAGGGTCTCACATCTGAGAATACCCTTCCACGCATAGGGTGGACAAAAATATTTACAACAAGGGGTGGTGAGGGACAGAGTCTCTGAATTAAGCAGAAGCTCTCACCCAGTCAAGAGATCAGGGCTAGATCCAACACCGTTTTTTAGCTCACTGCACCATCCCAGTTTCAGAACCTGGCTGTATGCAAATTAGTCTGTTCCTGTCCCAGTGCATGATGGGAACAGGGCAAACCAAACTACAAAAGCCAATTCTTACACTGGGAAGGAAACAAGCTCCCGGGGACCGGTTTCTGGCATTACAGCCGTCTTCGGCCCGGTTTGCTTGAATCCTGATGGTGCAATGAGCAAGGGTCTCACATCTGAGAATACCCTTCCACGCTTAGGGTGGACAAAAATATTTACAACAAGGGGTGGTGAGGGACAGAGTCTCTGAATTAAGCAGAAGCTCTCACCCAGTCAAGAGATCAGGGCTAGATCCAACACCGTTTTTTAGCTCACTGCACCATCCCAGTTTCAGAACCTGGCTGTATGCAAATTAGTCTGTTCCTGTCCCAGTGCATGATGGGAACAGGGCAAACCAAACTACAAAAGCCAATTCTTACACTGGGAAGGAAACAAGCTCCCGGGGACCGGTTTCTGACATTACAGCCGTCTTCGGCCCGGTTTGCTTGAATCCTGATGGTGCAATGAGCAAGGGTCTCACATCTGAGAATACCCTTCCACGCTTAGGGTGGACAAAAATATTTACAACAAGGGGTGGTGAGGGACAGAGTCTCTGAATTAAGCAGAAGCTCTCACCCAGTCAAGAGATCAGGGCTAGATCCAACACCGTTTTTTAGCTCACTGCACCATCCCAGTTTCAGAACCTGGCTGTATGCAAATTAGTCTGTTCCTGTCCCAATGCATGATGGGAACAGGGCAAACCAAACTACAAAAGCCAATTCTTACACTGGGAAGGAAACAAGCTCCCGGGGACCGGTTTCTGGCATTACAGCCGTCTTCGGCCCGGTTTGCTTGAATCCTGATGGTGCAATGAGCAAGGGTCTCACATCTGAGAATACCCTTCCACGCTTAGGGTGGACAAAAATATTTACAACAAGGGGTGGTGAGGGACAGAGTCTCTGAATTAAGCAGAAGCTCTCACCCAGTCAAGAGATCAGGGCTAGATCCAACACCGTTTTTTAGCTCACTGCACCATCCCAGTTTCAGAACCTGGCTGTATGCAAATTAGTCTGCTCCTGTCCCAGTGCATGATGGGAACAGGGCAAACCAAACTACAAAAGCCAATTCTTACACTGGGAAGGAAACAAGCTCCCGGGGACCGGTTTCTGACATTACAGCCGTCTTCGGCCCGGTTTGCTTGAATCCTGATGGTGCAATGAGCAAGGGTCTCACATCTGAGAATACCCTTCCACGCTTAGGGTGGACAAAAATATTTACAACAAGGGGTGGTGAGGGACAGAGTCTCTGAATTAAGCAGAAGCTCTCACCCAGTCAAGAGATCAGGGCTAGATCCAACACCGTTTTTTAGCTCACTGCACCATCCCAGTTTCAGAACCTGGCTGTATGCAAATTAGTCTGTTCCTGTCCCAGTGCATGATGGGAACAGGGCAAACCAAACTACAAAAGCCAATTCTTACACTGGGAAGGAAACAAGCTCCCGGGGACCGGTTTCTGGCATTACAGCCGTCTTCGGCCCGGTTTGCTTGAATCCTGATGGTGCAATGAGCAAGGGTCTCACATCTGAGAATACCCTTCCACGCTTAGGGTGGACAAAAATATTTACAACAAGGGGTGGTGAGGGACAGAGTCTCTGAATTAAGCAGAAGCTCTCACCCAGTCAAGAGATCAGGGCTAGATCCAACACCGTTTTTTAGCTCACTGCACCATCCCAGTTTCAGAACCTGGCTGTATGCAAATTAGTCTGTTCCTGTCCCAGTGCATGATGGGAACAGGGCAAACCAAACTACAAAAGCCAATTCTTACACTGGGAAGGAAACAAGCTCCCGGGGACCGGTTTCTGGCATTACAGCCGTCTTCGGCCCGGTTTGCTTGAATCCTGATGGTGCAATGAGCAAGGGTCTCACATCTGAGAATACCCTTCCACGCTTAGGGTGGACAAAAATATTTACAACAAGGGGTGGTGAGGGACAGAGTCTCTGAATTAAGCAGAAGCTCTCACCCAGTCAAGAGATCAGGGCTAGATCCAACACCGTTTTTTAGCTCACTGCACCATCCCAGTTTCAGAACCTGGCTGTATGCAAATTAGTCTGTTCCTGTCCCAGTGCATGATGGGAACAGGGCAAACCAAACTACAAAAGCCAATTCTTACACTGGGAAGGAAACAAGCTCCCGGGGACCGGTTTCTGGCATTACAGCCGTCTTCGGCCCGGTTTGCTTGAATCCTGATGGTGCAATGAGCAAGGGTCTCACATCTGAGAATACCCTTCCACGCTTAGGGTGGACAAAAATATTTACAACAAGGGGTGGTGAGGGACAGAGTCTCTGAATTAAGCAGAAGCTCTCACCCAGTCAAGAGATCAGGGCTAGATCCAACACCGTTTTTTAGCTCACTGCCCCATCCCAGTTTCAGAACCTGGCTGTATGCAAATTAGTCTGTTCCTGTCCCCGTGCATGATGGGAACAGGGCAAACCAAACTACAAAAGCCAATTCTTACACTGGGAAGGAAACAAGCTCCCGGGGACCGGTTTCTGGCATTACAGCTGTCTTCGGCCGGTTTGCTTGAATCCTGATGGTGCAATGAGCAAGGGTCTCACATCTGAGAATACCCTTCCACGCTTAGGGTGGACAAAAATATTTACAACAAGGGGTGGTGAGGGACAGAGTCTCTGAATTAAGCAGAAGCTCTCACCCAGTCAAGAGATCAGGGCTAGATCCAACACCGTTTTTTAGCTCACTGCACCATCCCAGTTTCAGAACCTGGCTGTATGCAAATTAGTCTGTTCCTGTCCCAGTGCATGATGGGATCAGGGCAAACCAAACTACAAAAGCCAATTCTTACACTGGGAAGGAAACAAGCTCCCGGGGACCGGTTTCTGGCATTACAGCCGTCTTCGGCCCGGGTCGCTTGAATCCTGATGGTGCAATGAGCAAGGGTCTCACATCTGAGAATACCCTTCCACGCTTAGGGTGGACAAAAATATTTACAACAAGGGGTGGTGAGGGACAGAGTCTCTGAATTAAGCAGAAGCTCTCACCCAGTCAAGAGATCAGGGCTAGATCCAACACCGTTTTTTAGCTCACTGCACCATCCCAGTTTCAGAACCTGGCTGTATGCAAATTAGTCTGTTCCTGTCCCAGTGCATGATGGGAACAGGGCAAACCAAACTACAAAAGCCAATTCTTACACTGGGAAGGAAACAAGCTCCCGGGGACCAGTTTCTGGCATTACAGCCGTCTTCGGCCCGGTTTGCTTGAATCCTGATGGTGCAATGAGCAAGGGTCTCACATCTGAAAATACCCTCCCACGCTTAGGGTGGACAAAAATATTTACAACAAGGGGTGGTGAGGGACAGAGTCTCTGAATTAAGCAGAAGCTCTCACCCAGTCAAGAGATCAGGGCTAGATCCAACACCGTTTTTTAGCTCACTGCACCATCCCAGTTTCAGAACCTGGCTGTATGCAAATTAGTCTGTTCCTGTCCCAGTGCATGATGGGAACAGGGCAAACCGAACTACAAAAGCCAATTCTTACACTGGGAAGGAAACAAGCTCCCGGGGACCGGTTTCTGGCATTACAGCCGTCTTCGACCCGGTTTGCTTGAATCCTGATGGTGCAATGAGCAAGGGTCTCACATCTGAGAATACCCTTCCACGCTTAGGGTGGACAAAAATATTTACAACAAGGGGTGGTGAGGGACAGAGTCTCTGAATTAAGCAGAAGCTCTCACCCAGTCAAGAGATCAGGGCTAGATCCAACACCGTTTTTTAGCTCACTGCACCATCCCAGTTTCAGAACCTGGCTGTATGCAAATTAGTCTGTTCCTGTCCCAGTGCATGATGGGAACAGGGCAAACCAAACTACAAAAGCCAATTCTTACACTGGGAAGGAAACAAGCTCCCGGGGACCGGTTTCTGGCATTACAGCCGTCTTCGGCCCGGTTTGCTTGAATCCTGATGGTGCAATGAGCAAGGGTCTCACATCTGAGAATACCCTTCCACGCTTAGGGTGGACAAAAATATTTACAACAAGGGGTGGTGAGGGACAGAGTCTCTGAATTAAGCAGAAGCTCTCACCCAGTCAAGAGATCAGGGCTAGATCCAACACCGTTTTTTAGCTCACTGCACCATCCCAGTTTCAGAACCTGGCTGTATGCAAATTAGTCTGTTCCTGTCCCAGTGCATGATGGGAACAGGGCAAACCAAACTACAAAAGCCAATTCTTACACTGGGAAGGAAACAAGCTCCCGGGGACCGGTTTCTGGCATTACAGCCTCTTCGGCCCGGTTTGCTTGAATCCTGATGGTGCAATGAGCAAGGGTCTCACATCTGAGAATACCCTTCCACGCTTAGGGTGGACAAAAATATTTACAACAAGGGGTGGTGAGGGACAGAGTCTCTGAATTAAGCAGAAGCTCTCACCCAGTCAAGAGATCAGGGCTAGATCCAACACCGTTTTTTTGCTCACTGCACCATCCCAGTTTCAGAACCTGGCTGTATGTAAATTAGTCTGTTCCTGTCCCGGTGCATGATGGGAACAGGGCAAACCAAACTACAAAAGCCAATTCTTACACTGGGAAGGAAACAAGCTCCCGGGGACCGGTTTCTGGTATTACAGCCGTCTTCGGCCCGGTTTGCTTGAATCCTGATGGTGCAATGAGCAAGGGTCTCACATCTGAGAATACCCTTCCACGCTTAGGGTGGACAAAAATATTTACAACAAGGGGTGGTGAGGGACAGAGTCTCTGAATTAAGCAGAAGCTCTCACCCAGTCAAGAGATCAGGGCTAGACCCAACACCGTTTTTTAGCTCACTGCACCATCCCAGTTTCAGAACCTGACTGTATGCAAATTAGTCTGTTCCTGTCCCAGTGCATGATGGGAACAGGGCAAACCAAACTACAAAAGCCAATTCTTACACTGGGAAGGAAACAAGCTCCCGGGGACCGGTTTCTGGCATTACAGCCGTCTTCGGCCCGGTTTGCTTGAATCCTGATGGTGCAATGAGCAAGGGTCTCACATCTGAGAATACCCTTCCACGCTTAGGGTGGACAAAAATATTTACAACAAGGGGTGGTGAGGGACAGAGTCTCTGAATTAAGCAGAAGCTTTCACCCAGTCAAGAGATCAGGGCTAGATCCAACACCGTTTTTTAGCTCACTGCACCATCCCAGTTTCAGAACCTGGCTGTATGCAAATTAGTCTGTTCCTGTCCCAGTGCAGGATGGGAACAGGGCAAACCAAACTACAAAAGCCAATTCTTACACTGGGAAGGAAACAAGCTCCCGGGGACCGGTTTCTGGCATTACAGCCGTCTTCGGCCCGGTTTGCTTGAATCCTGATGGTGCAATGAGCAAGGGTCTCACATCTGAGAATACCCTTCCACGCTTAGGGTGGACAAAAATATTTACAACAAGGGGTGGTGAGGGACAGAGTCTCTGAATTAAGCAGAAGCTCTCACCCAGTCAAGAGATCAGGGCTAGATCCAACACCGTTTTTTAGCTCACTGCACCATCCCAGTATCAGAACCTGGCTGTGCGCAAATTAGTCTGTTCCTGTCCCAGTGCTTGATGGGAACAGGGCAAACCAAACTACAAAAGCCAATTCTTACACTGGGAAGGAAACAAGCTCCCGGGGACCGGTTTCTGGCATTACAGCCGTCTTCGGCCCGGTTTGCTTGAATCCTGATGGTGCAATGAGCAAGGGTCTCACATCTGAGAATACCCTCCCACGCTTAGGGTGGACAAAAATATTTACAACAAGGGGTGGTGAGGGACAGAGTCTCTGAATTAAGCAGAAGCTCTCACCCAGTCAAGAGATCAGGGCTAGATCCAACACCGTTTTTTTGCTCACTGGACCATCCCAGTTTCAGAACCTGGCTGTTTGCAAATTAGTCTGTTCCTGTCCCGGTGCATGATGGGAACAGGGCAAACCAAACTACAAAAGCCAATTCTTACACTGGGAAGGAAACAAGCTCCCGGGGACCGGTTTCTGGTATTACAGCCGTCTTCGGCCCGGTTTGCTTGAATCCTGATGGTGCAATGAGCAAGGGTCTCACATCTGAGAATACCCTTCCACGCTTAGGGTGGACAAAAATATTTACAACAAGGGGTGGTGAGGGACAGAGTCTCTGAATTAAGCAGAAGCTCTCACCCAGTCAAGAGATCAGGGCTAGACCCAACACCGTTTTTTAGCTCACTGCACCATCCCAGTTTCAGAACCTGGCTGTATGCAAATTAGTCTGTTCCTGTCCCAGTGCATGATGGGAACAGGGCAAACCAAACTACAAAAGCCAATTCTTACACTGGGAAGGAAACAAGCTCCCGGGGACCGGTTTCTGGCATTACAGCCGTCTTCGGCCCGGTTTGCTTGAATCCTGATGGTGCAATGAGCAAGGGTCTCACATCTGAGAATACCCTTCCACGCTTAGGGTGGACAAAAATATTTACAACAAGGGGTGGTGAGGGACAGAGTCTCTGAATTAAGCAGAAGCTCTCACCCAGTCAAGAGATCAGGGCTAGACCCAACACCGTTTTTTAGCTCACTGCACCATCCCAGTTTCAGAACCTGGCTGTATGCAAATTAGTCTGTTCCTGTCCCAGTGCATGATGGGAACAGGGCAAACCAAACTACAAAAGCCAATTCTTACACTGGGAAGGAAACAAGCTCCCAGGGACCGGTTTCTGGCATTACAGCCGTCTTCGGCCCGGTTTGCTTGAATCCTGATGGTGCAATGAGCAAGGGTCTCACATCTGAGAATACCCTTCCACGCTTAGGGTGGACAAAAATATTTACAACAAGGGGTGGTGAGGGACAGAGTCTCTGAATTAAGCAGAAGCTCTCACCCAGTCAAGAGATCAGGGCTAGATCCAACACCGTTTTTTAGCTCACTGCCCCATCCCAGTTTCAGAACCTGGCTGTATGCAAATTAGTCTGTTCCTGTCCCCGTGCATGATGGGAACAGGGCAAACCAAACTACAAAAGCCAATTCTTACACTGGGAAGGAAACAAGCTCCCGGGGACCGGTTTCTGGCATTACAGCTGTCTTCGGCCGGTTTGCTTGAATCCTGATGGTGCAATGAGCAAGGGTCTCACATCTGAGAATACCCTTCCACGCTTAGGGTGGACAAAAATATTTACAACAAGGGGTGGTGAGGGACAGAGTCTCTGAATTAAGCAGAAGCTCTCACCCAGTCAAGAGATCAGGGCTAGATCCAACACCGTTTTTTAGCTCACTGCACCATCCCAGTTTCAGAACCTGGCTGTATGCAAATTAGTCTGTTCCTGTCCCAGTGCATGATGGGATCAGGGCAAACCAAACTACAAAAGCCAATTCTTACACTGGGAAGGAAACAAGCTCCCGGGGACCGGTTTCTGGCATTACAGCCGTCTTCGGCCCGGGTCGCTTGAATCCTGATGGTGCAATGAGCAAGGGTCTCACATCTGAGAATACCCTTCCACGCTTAGGGTGGACAAAAATATTTACAACAAGGGGTGGTGAGGGACAGAGTCTCTGAATTAAGCAGAAGCTCTCACCCAGTCAAGAGATCAGGGCTAGATCCAACACCGTTTTTTAGCTCACTGCACCATCCC
The DNA here is from genome assembly GCF_964263255.1 of Lissotriton vulgaris. Taxonomy (NCBI): domain Eukaryota; kingdom Metazoa; phylum Chordata; class Amphibia; order Caudata; family Salamandridae; genus Lissotriton; species Lissotriton vulgaris. The sequence goes on from NW_028252077.1 coordinate 17,919, forward strand.
AGTTTCAGAACCTGGCTGTATGCAAATTAGTCTGTTCCTGTCCCAGTGCATGATGGGAACAGGGCAAACCAAACTACAAAAGCCAATTCTTACACTGGGAAGGAAACAAGCTCCCGGGGACCAGTTTCTGGCATTACAGCCGTCTTCGGCCCGGTTTGCTTGAATCCTGATGGTGCAATGAGCAAGGGTCTCACATCTGAAAATACCCTCCCACGCTTAGGGTGGACAAAAATATTTACAACAAGGGGTGGTGAGGGACAGAGTCTCTGAATTAAGCAGAAGCTCTCACCCAGTCAAGAGATCAGGGCTAGATCCAACACCGTTTTTTAGCTCACTGCACCATCCCAGTTTCAGAACCTGGCTGTATGCAAATTAGTCTGTTCCTGTCCCAGTGCATGATGGGAACAGGGCAAACCGAACTACAAAAGCCAATTCTTACACTGGGAAGGAAACAAGCTCCCGGGGACCGGTTTCTGGCATTACAGCCGTCTTCGACCCGGTTTGCTTGAATCCTGATGGTGCAATGAGCAAGGGTCTCACATCTGAGAATACCCTTCCACGCTTAGGGTGGACAAAAATATTTACAACAAGGGGTGGTGAGGGACAGAGTCTCTGAATTAAGCAGAAGCTCTCACCCAGTCAAGAGATCAGGGCTAGATCCAACACCGTTTTTTAGCTCACTGCACCATCCCAGTTTCAGAACCTGGCTGTATGCAAATTAGTCTGTTCCTGTCCCAGTGCATGATGGGAACAGGGCAAACCAAACTACAAAAGCCAATTCTTACACTGGGAAGGAAACAAGCTCCCGGGGACCGGTTTCTGGCATTACAGCCGTCTTCGGCCCGGTTTGCTTGAATCCTGATGGTGCAATGAGCAAGGGTCTCACATCTGAGAATACCCTTCCACGCTTAGGGTGGACAAAAATATTTACAACAAGGGGTGGTGAGGGACAGAGTCTCTGAATTAAGCAGAAGCTCTCACCCAGTCAAGAGATCAGGGCTAGATCCAACACCGTTTTTTAGCTCACTGCACCATCCCAGTTTCAGAACCTGGCTGTATGCAAATTAGTCTGTTCCTGTCCCAGTGCATGATGGGAACAGGGCAAACCAAACTACAAAAGCCAATTCTTACACTGGGAAGGAAACAAGCTCCCGGGGACCGGTTTCTGGCATTACAGCCTCTTCGGCCCGGTTTGCTTGAATCCTGATGGTGCAATGAGCAAGGGTCTCACATCTGAGAATACCCTTCCACGCTTAGGGTGGACAAAAATATTTACAACAAGGGGTGGTGAGGGACAGAGTCTCTGAATTAAGCAGAAGCTCTCACCCAGTCAAGAGATCAGGGCTAGATCCAACACCGTTTTTTTGCTCACTGCACCATCCCAGTTTCAGAACCTGGCTGTATGTAAATTAGTCTGTTCCTGTCCCGGTGCATGATGGGAACAGGGCAAACCAAACTACAAAAGCCAATTCTTACACTGGGAAGGAAACAAGCTCCCGGGGACCGGTTTCTGGTATTACAGCCGTCTTCGGCCCGGTTTGCTTGAATCCTGATGGTGCAATGAGCAAGGGTCTCACATCTGAGAATACCCTTCCACGCTTAGGGTGGACAAAAATATTTACAACAAGGGGTGGTGAGGGACAGAGTCTCTGAATTAAGCAGAAGCTCTCACCCAGTCAAGAGATCAGGGCTAGACCCAACACCGTTTTTTAGCTCACTGCACCATCCCAGTTTCAGAACCTGACTGTATGCAAATTAGTCTGTTCCTGTCCCAGTGCATGATGGGAACAGGGCAAACCAAACTACAAAAGCCAATTCTTACACTGGGAAGGAAACAAGCTCCCGGGGACCGGTTTCTGGCATTACAGCCGTCTTCGGCCCGGTTTGCTTGAATCCTGATGGTGCAATGAGCAAGGGTCTCACATCTGAGAATACCCTTCCACGCTTAGGGTGGACAAAAATATTTACAACAAGGGGTGGTGAGGGACAGAGTCTCTGAATTAAGCAGAAGCTTTCACCCAGTCAAGAGATCAGGGCTAGATCCAACACCGTTTTTTAGCTCACTGCACCATCCCAGTTTCAGAACCTGGCTGTATGCAAATTAGTCTGTTCCTGTCCCAGTGCAGGATGGGAACAGGGCAAACCAAACTACAAAAGCCAATTCTTACACTGGGAAGGAAACAAGCTCCCGGGGACCGGTTTCTGGCATTACAGCCGTCTTCGGCCCGGTTTGCTTGAATCCTGATGGTGCAATGAGCAAGGGTCTCACATCTGAGAATACCCTTCCACGCTTAGGGTGGACAAAAATATTTACAACAAGGGGTGGTGAGGGACAGAGTCTCTGAATTAAGCAGAAGCTCTCACCCAGTCAAGAGATCAGGGCTAGATCCAACACCGTTTTTTAGCTCACTGCACCATCCCAGTATCAGAACCTGGCTGTGCGCAAATTAGTCTGTTCCTGTCCCAGTGCTTGATGGGAACAGGGCAAACCAAACTACAAAAGCCAATTCTTACACTGGGAAGGAAACAAGCTCCCGGGGACCGGTTTCTGGCATTACAGCCGTCTTCGGCCCGGTTTGTTTGAATCCTGATGGTGCAATGAGCAAGGGTCTCACATCTGAGAATACCCTCCCACGCTTAGGGTGGACAAAAATATTTACAACAAGGGGTGGTGAGGGACAGAGTCTCTGAATTAAGCAGAAGCTCTCACCCAGTCAAGAGATCAGGGCTAGATCCAACACCATTTTTTTGCTCACTGCACCATCCCAGTTTCAGAACCTGGCTGTTTGCAAATTAGTCTGTTCCTGTCCCGGTGCATGATGGGAACAGGGCAAACCAAACTACAAAAGCCAATTCTTACACTGGGAAGGAAACAAGCTCCCGGGGACCGGTTTCTGGTATTACAGCCGTCTTCGGCCCGGTTTGCTTGAATCCTGATGGTGCAATGAGCAAGGGTCTCACATCTGAGAATACCCTTCCACGCTTAGGGTGGACAAAAATATTTACAACAAGGGGTGGTGAGGGACAGAGTCTCTGAATTAAGCAGAAGCTCTCACCCAGTCAAGAGATCAGGGCTAGACCCAACACCGTTTTTTAGCTCACTGCACCATCCCAGTTTCAGAACCTGGCTGTATGCAAATTAGTCTGTTCCTGTCCCAGTGCATGATGGGAACAGGGCAAACCAAACTACAAAAGCCAATTCTTACACTGGGAAGGAAACAAGCTCCCGGGGACCGGTTTCTGGCATTACAGCCGTCTTCGGCCCGGTTTGCTTGAATCCTGATGGTGCAATGAGCAAGGGTCTCACATCTGAGAATACCCTTCCACGCTTAGGGTGGACAAAAATATTTACAACAAGGGGTGGTGAGGGACAGAGTCTCTGAATTAAGCAGAAGCTCTCACCCAGTCAAGATATCAGGGCTAGATCCAACACCGTTTTTTAGCTCACTGCACCATCCCAATTTCAGAACCTGGCTGTATGCAAATTAGTCTGTTCCTGTCCCAGTGCATGATGGGAACAGGGCAAACCAAACTACAAAAGCCAATTCTTACACTGGGAAGGAAACAAGCTCCCGGGGACCGGTTTCTGGCATTACAGCCGTCTTCGGCCCGGTTTGCTTGAATCCTGATGGTGCAATGAGCAAGGGTCTCACATCTGAGAATACCCTTCCATGCTTAGGGTGGACAAAAATATTTACAACAAGGGGTGGTGAGGGACAGAGTCTCTGAATTAAGCAGAAGCTCTCACCCAGTCAAGAGATCAGGGCTAGACCCAACACCGTTTTTTAGCTCACTGCACCATCCCAGTTTCAGAACCTGGCTGTATGCAAATTAGTCTGTTCCTGTCCCAGTGCATGATGGGAACAGGGCAAACCAAACTACAAAAGCCAATTCTTACACTGGGAAGGAAACAAGCTCCCGGGGACCGGTTTCTGGCATTACAGCCGTCTTCGGCCCGGTTTGCTTGAATCCTGATGGTGCAATGAGCAAGGGTCTCACATCTGAGAATACCCTTCCACGCTTAGGGTGGACAAAAATATTTACAACAAGGGGTGGTGAGGGACAGAGTCTCTGAATTAAGCAGAAGCTCTCACCCAGTCAAGAGATCAGGGCTAGATCCAACACCGTTTTTTAGCTCACTGCACCATCCCAGTTTCAGAACCTGGCTGTATGCAAATTAGTCTGTTCCTGTCCCAGTGCATGATGGGAACAGGGCAAACCAAACTACAAAAGCCAATTCTTACACTGGGAAGGAAACAAGCTCCCGGGGACCGGTTTCTGGCATTACAGCCGTCTTCGGCCCGGTTTGCTTGAATCCTGATGGTGCAATGAGCAAGGGTCTCACATCTGAGAATACCCTTCCATGCTTAGGGTGGACAAAAATATTTACAACAAGGGGTGGTGAGGGACAGAGTCTCTGAATTAAGCAGAAGCTCTCACCCAGTCAAGAGATCAGGGCTAGATCCAACACCGTTTTTTAGGTCACTGCACCATCCCAGTTTCAGAACCTGGCTGTATGCAAATTAGTCTGTTCCTGTCCCAGTGCATGATGGGAACAGGGCAAACCAAACTACAAAAGCCAATTCTTACACTGGGAAGGAAACAAGCTCCCGGGGACCGGTTTCTGGCATTACAGCCGTCTTCGGCCCGGTTTGCTTGAATCCTGATGGTGCAATGAGCAAGGGTCTCACATCTGAGAATACCCTTCCACGCTTAGGGTGGACAAAAATATTTACAACAAGGGGTGGTGAGGGACAGAGTCTCTGAATTAAGCAGAAGCTCTCACCCAGTCAAGAGATCAGGGCTAGATCCAACACCGTTTTTTAGCTCACTGCACCATCCCAGTTTCAGAACCTGGCTGTATGCAAATTAGTCTGTTCCTGTCCCAGTGCATGATGGGAACAGGGCAAACCAAACTACAAAAGCCAATTCTTACACTGGGAAGGAAACAAGCTCCCGGGGACCGGTTTCTGGCATTACAGCCTCTTCGGCCCGGTTTGCTTGAATCCTGATGGTGCAATGAGCAAGGGTCTCACATCTGAGAATACCCTTCCACGCTTAGGGTGGACAAAAATATTTACAACAAGGGGTGGTGAGGGACAGAGTCTCTGAATTAAGCAGAAGCTCTCACCCAGTCAAGAGATCAGGGCTAGATCCAACACCGTTTTTTTGCTCACTGCACCATCCCAGTTTCAGAACCTGGCTGTATGTAAATTAGTCTGTTCCTGTCCCGGTGCATGATGGGAACAGGGCAAACCAAACTACAAAAGCCAATTCTTACACTGGGAAGGAAACAAGCTCCCGGGGACCGGTTTCTGGTATTACAGCCGTCTTCGGCCCGGTTTGCTTGAATCCTGATGGTGCAATGAGCAAGGGTCTCACATCTGAGAATACCCTTCCACGCTTAGGGTGGACAAAAATATTTACAACAAGGGGTGGTGAGGGACAGAGTCTCTGAATTAAGCAGAAGCTCTCACCCAGTCAAGAGATCAGGGCTAGACCCAACACCGTTTTTTAGCTCACTGCACCATCCCAGTTTCAGAACCTGGCTGTATGCAAATTAGTCTGTTCCTGTCCCAGTGCATGATGGGAACAGGGCAAACCAAACTACAAAAGCCAATTCTTACACTGGGAAGGAAACAAGCTCCCGGGGACCGGTTTCTGGCATTACAGCCGTCTTCGGCCCGGTTTGCTTGAATCCTGATGGTGCAATGAGCAAGGGTCTCACATCTGAGAATACCCTTCCACGCTTAGGGTGGACAAAAATATTTACAACAAGGGGTGGTGAGGGACAGAGTCTCTGAATTAAGCAGAAGCTCTCACCCAGTCAAGAGATCAGGGCTAGATCCAACACCGTTTTTTTGCTCACTGCACCATCCCAGTTTCAGAACCTGGCTGTTTGCAAATTAGTCTGTTCCTGTCCCGGTGCATGATGGGAACAGGGCAAACCAAACTACAAAAGCCAATTCTTACACTGGGAAGGAAACAAGCTCCCGGGGACCGGTTTCTGGTATTACAGCCGTCTTCGGCCCGGTTTGCTTGAATCCTGATGGTGCAATGAGCAAGGGTCTCACATCTGAGAATACCCTTCCACGCTTAGGGTGGACAAAAATATTTACAACAAGGGGTGGTGAGGGACAGAGTCTCTGAATTAAGCAGAAGCTCTCACCCAGTCAAGAGATCAGGGCTAGACCCAACACCGTTTTTTAGCTCACTGCACCATCCCAGTTTCAGAACCTGGCTGTATGCAAATTAGTCTGTTCCTGTCCCAGTGCATGATGGGAACAGGGCAAACCAAACTACAAAAGCCAATTCTTACACTGGGAAGGAAACAAGCTCCCGGGGACCGGTTTCTGGCATTACAGCCGTCTTCGGCCCGGTTTGCTTGAATCCTGATGGTGCAATGAGCAAGGGTCTCACATCTGAGAATACCCTTCCACGCTTAGGGTGGACAAAAATATTTACAACAAGGGGTGGTGAGGGACAGAGTCTCTGAATTAAGCAGAAGCTCTCACCCAGTCAAGATATCAGGGCTAGATCCAACACCGTTTTTTAGCTCACTGCACCATCCCAGTTTCAGAACCTGGCTGTATGCAAATTAGTCTGTTCCTGTCCCAGTGCATGATGGGAACAGGGCAAACCAAACTACAAAAGCCAATTCTTACACTGGGAAGGAAACAAGCTCCCGGGGACCGGTTTCTGGCATTACAGCCGTCTTCGGCCCGGTTTGCTTGAATCCTGATGGTGCAATGAGCAAGGGTCTCACATCTGAGAATACCCTTCCATGCTTAGGGTGGACAAAAATATTTACAACAAGGGGTGGTGAGGGACAGAGTCTCTGAATTAAGCAGAAGCTCTCACCCAGTCAAGAGATCAGGGCTAGATCCAACACCGTTTTTTAGCTCACTGCACCATCCCAGTTTCAGAACCTGGCTGTATGCAAATTAGTCTGTTCCTGTCCCAGTGCATGATGGGAACAGGGCAAACCAAACTACAAAAGCCAATTCTTACACTGGGAAGGAAACAAGCTCCCGGGGACCGGTTTCTGGCATTACAGCCGTCTTCGGCCCGGTTTGCTTGAATCCTGATGGTGCAATGAGCAAGGGTCTCACATCTGAGAATACCCTTCCACGCTTAGGGTGGACAAAAATATTTACAACAAGGGGTGGTGAGGGACAGAGTCTCTGAATTAAGCAGAAGCTCTCACCCAGTCAAGAGATCAGGGCTAGATCCAACACCGTTTTTTAGCTCACTGCACCATCCCAGTTTCAGAACCTGGCTGTATGCAAATTAGTCTGTTCCTGTCCCAGTGCATGATGGGAACAGGGCAAACCAAACTACAAAAGCCAATTCTTACACTGGGAAGGAAACAAGCTCCCGGGGACCGGTTTCTGGCATTACAGCCGTCTTCGGCCCGGTTTGCTTGAATCCTGATGGTGCAATGAGCAAGGGTCTCACATCTGAGAATACCCTTCCATGCTTAGGGTGGACAAAAATATTTACAACAAGGGGTGGTGAGGGACAGAGTCTCTGAATTAAGCAGAAGCTCTCACCCAGTCAAGAGATCAGGGCTAGATCCAACACCGTTTTTTAGGTCACTGCACCATCCCAGTTTCAGAACCTGGCTGTATGCAAATTAGTCTGTTCCTGTCCCAGTGCATGATGGGAACAGGGCAAACCAAACTACAAAAGCCAATTCTTACACTGGGAAGGAAACAAGCTCCCGGGGACCGGTTTCTGGCATTACAGCCGTCTTCGGCCCGGTTTGCTTGAATCCTGATGGTGCAATGAGCAAGGGTCTCACATCTGAGAATACCCTTCCACGCTTAGGGTGGACAAAAATATTTACAACAAGGGGTGGTGAGGGACAGAGTCTCTGAATTAAGCAGAAGCTCTCACCCAGTCAAGAGATCAGGGCTAGATCCAACACCGTTTTTTAGCTCACTGCACCATCCCAGTTTCAGAACCTGGCTGTATGCAAATTAGTCTGTTCCTGTCCCAGTGCATGATGGGAACAGGGCAAACGAAACTACAAAAGCCAATTCTTACACTGGGAAGGAAACAAGCTCCCGGGGACCGGTTTCTGGCATTACAGCCGTCTTCGGCCCGGTTTGCTTGAATCCTGATGGTGCAATGAGCAAGGGTCTCACATCTGAGAATACCCTTCCACGCTTAGGGTGGACAAAAATATTTACAACAAGGGGTGGTGAGGGACAGAGTCTCTGAATTAAGCAGAAGCTCTCACCCAGTCAAGAGATCAGGGCTAGATCCAACACCGTTTTTTAGCTCACTGCACCATCCCAGTTTCAGAACCTGGCTGTATGCAAATTAGTCTGTTCCTGTCCCAGTGCATGATGGGAACAGGGCAAACCAAACTACAAAAGCCAATTCTTACACTGGGAAGGAAACAAGCTCCCGGGGACCGGTTTCTGGCATTACAGCCGTCTTTGGCCCGGTTTGCTTGAATCCTGATGGTGCAATGAGCAAGGGTCTCACATCTGAGAATACCCTTCCACGCTTAGGGTGGACAAAAATATTTACAACAAGGGGTGGTGAGGGACAGAGTCTCTGAATTAAGCAGAAGCTCTCACCCAGTCAAGAGATCAGGGCTAGATCCAACACCGTTTTTTAGCTCACTGCACCATCCCAGTTTCAGAACCTGGCTGTATGCACATTAGTCTGTTCCTGTCCCAGTGCATGATGGGAACAGGGCAAACCAAACTACAAAAACCAATTCTTACACTGGGAAGGAAACAAGCTCCCGGGGACCGGTTTCTGGCATTACAGCCGTCTTCGGCCCGGTTTGCTTGAATCCTGATGGTGCAATGAGCAAGGGTCTCACATCTGAGAATACCCTTCCACGCTTAGGGTGGACAAAAATATTTACAACAAGGGGTGGTGAGGGACAGAGTCTCTGAATTAAGCAGAAGCTCTCACCCAGTCAAGAGATCAGGGCTAGATCCAACACCGTTTTTTTGCTCACTGCACCATCCCAGTTTCAGAACCTGGCTGTATGTAAATTAGTCTGTTCCTGTCCCGGTGCATGATGGGAACAGGGCAAACCAAACTACAAAAGCCAATTCTTACACTGGGAAGGAAACAAGCTCCCGGGGACCGGTTTCTGGTATTACAGCCGTCTTCGGCCCGGTTTGCTTGAATCCTGATGGTGCAATGAGCAAGGGTCTCACATCTGAGAATACCCTTCCACGCTTAGGGTGGACAAAAATATTTACAACAAGGAGTGGGAAGGGCAGAGTCTCTGAATTAAGCAGAAGCTCTCACCCAGTCAAGAGATCAGGGCTAGACCCAACACCGTTTTTTAGCTCACTGCACCATCCCAGTTTCAGAACCTGGCTGTATGCAAATTAGTCTGTTCCTGTCCCAGTGCATGATGGGAACAGGGCAAACCAAACTACAAAAGCCAATTCTTACACTGGGAAGGAAACAAGCTCCCGGGGACCGGTTTCTGGCATTACAGCCGTCTTCGGCCCGGTTTGCTTGAATCCTGATGGTGCAATGAGCAAGGGTCTCACATCTGAGAATACCCTGCCACGCTTAGGGTGGACAAAAATATTTACAACAAGGGGTGGTGAGGGACAGAGTCTCTGAATTAAGCAGAAGCTTTCACCCAGTCAAGAGATCAGGGCTAGATCCAACACCGTTTTTTAGCTCACTGCACCATCCCAGTTTCAGAACCTGGCTGTATGCAAATTAGTCTGTTCCTGTCCCAGTGCATGATGGGAACAGGGCAAACCAAACTACAAAAGCCAATTCTTACACTGGGAAGGAAACAAGCTCCTGGGGACCGGTTTCTGGCATTACAGCCGTCTTCGGCCCGGTTTGCTTGAATCCTGATGGTGCAATGAGCAAGGGTCTCACATCTGAGAATACCCTTCCACGCTTATGGTGGACAAAAATATTTACAACAAGGGGTGGTGAGGGACAGAGTCTCTGAATTAAGCAGAAGCTCTCACCCAGTCAAGAGATCAGGGCTAGATCCAACACCGTTTTTTAGCTCACTGCACCATCCCAGTTTCAGAACCTGGCTGTATGCAAATTAGTCTGTTCCTGTCCCAGTGCTTGATGGGAACAGGGCAAACCAAACTACAAAAGCCAATTCTTACACTGGGAAGGAAACAAGCTCCCGGGGACCGGTTTCTGGCATTACAGCCGTCTTCGGCCCGGTTTGCTTGAATCCTGATGGTGCAATGAGCAAGGGTCTTACATCTGAGAATACCCTCCCACGCTTAGGGTGGACAAAAATATTTACAACAAGGGGTGGTGAGGGACAGAGTCTCTGAATTAAGCAGAAGCTCTCACCCAGTCAAGAGATCAGGGCTAGATCCAACACCGTTTTTTAGCTCACTGCACCATCCCAGTTTCAGAACCTGGCTGTATGCAAATTAGTCTGTTCCTGTCCCAGTGCATGATGGGAACAGGGCAAACCAAACTACAAAAGCCAATTCTTACACTGGGAAGGAAACAAGCTCCCGGGGACCGGTTTCTGGCATTACAGCCGTCTTCGGCCCGGTTTGCTTGAATCCTGATGGTGCAATGAGCAAGGGTCTCACATCTGAGAATACCCTTCCACGCTTAGGGTGGACAAAAATATTTACAACAAGGGGTGGTGAGAGACAGAGTCTCTGAATTAAGCAGAAGCTCTCACCCAGTCAAGAGATCAGGGCTAGATCCAACACCGTTTTTTAGCTCACTGCACCATCCCAGTTTCAGAACCTGGCTGTATCCAAATTAGTCTGTTCCTGTCCCAGTGCATGATGGGAACAGGGCAAACCAAACTACAAAAGCCAATTCTTACACTGGGAAGGAAACAAGCTCCCGGGGACCGGTTTCTGGCATTACAGCCATCTTCGGCCCGGTTTGCTTGAATCCTGATGGTGCAATGAGCAAGGGTCTCACATCTGAGAATACCCTCCCACGCTTAGGGTGGACAAAAATATTTACAACAAGGGGTGGTGAGGGACAGAGTCTCTGAATTAAGCAGAAGCTCTCACCCAGTCAAGAGATCAGGGCTAGATCCAACACCGTTTTTTAGCTCACTGCACCATCCCAGTTTCAGAACCTGGCTGTATGCAAATTAGTCTGTTCCTGTCCCAGTGCATGATGGGAACAGGGCAAACCAAACTACAAAAGCCAATTCTTACACTGGGAAGGAAACAAGCTCCCGGGGACCGGTTTCTGGCATTACAGCCGTCTTCGGCCCGGTTTGCTTGAATCCTGATGGTGCAATGAGCAAGGGTCTCACATCTGAGAATACCCTTCCACGCTTAGGGTGGACAAAAATATTTACAACAAGGGGTGGTGAGGGACAGAGTCTCTGAATTAAGCAGAAGCTCTCACCCAGTCAAGAGATCAGGGCTAGATCCAACACCGTTTTTTAGCTCACTGCACCATCCCAGTTTCAGAACCTGGCTGTATGCAAATTAGTCTGTTCCTGTCCCAGTGCATGATGGGAACAGGGCAAACCAAACTACAAAAGCCAATTCTTACACTGGGAAGGAAACAAGCTCCCGGGGACCGGTTTCTGGCATTACAGCCGTCTTCGGCCCGGTTTGCTTGAATCCTGATGGTGCAATGAGCAAGGGTCTCACATCTGAGAATACCCTTCCACGCTTAGGGTGGACAAAAATATTTACAACAAGGGGTGGTGAGGGACAGAGTCTCTGAATTAAGCAGAAGCTCTCACCCAGTCAAGAGATCAGGGCTAGATCCAACACCGTTTTTTAGCTCACTGCACCATCCCAGTTTCAGAACCTGGCTGTATGCACATTAGTCTGTTCCTGTCCCAGTGCATGATGGGAACAGGGCAAACCAAACTACAAAAACCAATTCTTACACTGGGAAGGAAACAAGCTCCCGGGGACCGGTTTCTGGCATTACAGCCGTCTTCGGCCCGGTTTGCTTGAATCCTGATGGTGCAATGAGCAAGGGTCTCACATCTGAGAATACCCTTCCACGCTTAGGTTGGAGAAAAATATTTACAACAAGGGGTGGTGAGGGACAGAGTCTCTGAATTAAGCAGAAGCTCTCACCCAGTCAAGAGATCAGGGCTAGATCCAACACCGTTTTTTTGCTCACTGCACCATCCCAGTTTCAGAACCTGGCTGTATGTAAATTAGTCTGTTCCTGTCCCGGTGCATGATGGGAACAGGGCAAACCAAACTACAAAAGCCAATTCTTACACTGGGAAGGAAACAAGCTCCCGGGGACCGGTTTCTGGTATTACAGCCGTCTTCGGCCCGGTTTGCTTGAATCCTGATGGTGCAATGAGCAAGGGTCTCACATCTGAGAATACCCTTCCACGCTTAGGGTGGACAAAAATATTTACAACAAGGAGTGGGAAGGGCAGAGTCTCTGAATTAAGCAGAAGCTCTCACCCAGTCAAGAGATCAGGGCTAGACCCAACACCGTTTTTTAGCTCACTGCACCATCCCAGTTTCAGAACCTGGCTGTATGCAAATTAGTCTGTTCCTGTCCCAGTGCATGATGGGAACAGGGCAAACCAAACTACAAAAGCCAATTCTTACACTGGGAAGGAAACAAGCTCCCGGGGACCGGTTTCTGGCATTACAGCCGTCTTCGGCCCGGTTTGCTTGAATCCTGATGGTGCAATGAGCAAGGGTCTCACATCTGAGAATACCCTGCCACGCTTAGGGTGGACAAAAATATTTACAACAAGGGGTGGTGAGGGACAGAGCCTCTGAATTAAGCAGAAGCTTTCACCCAGTCAAGAGATCAGGGCTAGATCCAACACCGTTTTTTAGCTCACTGCACCATCCCAGTTTCAGAACCTGGCTGTATGCAAATTAGTCTGTTCCTGTCCCAGTGCATGATGGGAACAGGGCAAACCAAACTACAAAAGCCAATTCTTACACTGGGAAGGAAACAAGCTCCTGGGGACCGGTTTCTGGCATTACAGCCGTCTTCGGCCCGGTTTGCTTGAATCCTGATGGTGCAATGAGCAAGGGTCTCACATCTGAGAATACCCTTCCACGCTTATGGTGGACAAAAATATTTACAACAAGGGGTGGTGAGGGACAGAGTCTCTGAATTAAGCAGAAGCTCTCACCCAGTCAAGAGATCAGGGCTAGATCCAACACCGTTTTTTAGCTCACTGCACCATCCCAGTTTCAGAACCTGGCTGTATGCAAATTAGTCTGTTCCTGTCCCAGTGCTTGATGGGAACAGGGCAAACCAAACTACAAAAGCCAATTCTTACACTGGGAAGGAAACAAGCTCCCGGGGACCGGTTTCTGGCATTACAGCCGTCTTCGGCCCGGTTTGCTTGAATCCTGATGGTGCAATGAGCAAGGGTCTTACATCTGAGAATACCCTCCCACGCTTAGGGTGGACAAAAATATTTACAACAAGGGGTGGTGAGGGACAGAGTCTCTGAATTAAGCAGAAGCTCTCACCCAGTCAAGAGATCAGGGCTAGATCCAACACCGTTTTTTAACTCACTGCACCATCCCAGTTTCAGAACCTGGCTGTATGCAAATTAGTCTGTTCCTGTCCCAGTGCATGATGGGAACAGGGCAAACCAAACTACAAAAGCCAATTCTTACACTGGGAAGGAAACAAGCTCCCGGGGACCGGTTTCTGGCATTACAGCCGTCTTCGGCCCGGTTTGCTTGAATCCTGATGGTGCAATGAGCAAGGGTCTCACATCTGAAAATACCCTTCCACGCTTAGGGTGGACAAAAATATTTACAACAAGGGGTGGTGAGGGACAGAGTCTCTGAATTAAGCAGAAGCTCTCACCCAGTCAAGAGATCAGGGCTAGATCCAACACCGTTTTTTAGCTCACTGCACCATCCCAGTTTCAGAACCTGGCTGTATGCAAATTAGTCTGTTCCTGTCCCAGTGCATGATGGGAACAGGGCAAACCAAACTACAAAAGCCAATTCTTACACTGGGAAGGAAACAAGCTCCCGGGGACCGGTTTCTGGCATTACAGCCGTCTTCGGCCCGGTTTGCTTGAATCCTGATGGTGCAATGAGCAAGGGTCTCACATCTGAGAATACCCTTCCACGCTTAGGGTGGACAAAAATATTTACAACAAGGGGTGGTGAGGGACAGAGTCTCTGAATTAAGCAGAAGCTCTCACCCAGTCAAGAGATCAGGGCTAGATCCAACACCGTTTTTTTGCTCACTGCACCATCCCAGTTTCAGAACCTGGCTGTTTGCAAATTAGTCTGTTCCTGTCCCGGTGCATGATGGGAACAGGGCAAACCAAACTACAAAAGCCAATTCTTAAACTGGGAAGGAAACAAGCTCCCGGGGACCGGTTTCTGGTATTACAGCCGTCTTCGGCCCGGTTTGCTTGAATCCTGATGGTGCAATGAGCAAGGGTCTCACATCTGAGAATACCCTTCCACGCTTAGGGTGGACAAAAATATTTACAACAAGGGGTGGGGAGGGACAGAGTCTCTGAATTAAGCAGAAGCTCTCACCCAGTCAAGAGATCAGGGCTAGACCCAACACCGTTTTTTAGCTCACTGCACCATCCCAGTTTCAGAACCTGGCTGTATGCAAATTAGTCTGTTCCTGTCCCAGTGCATGATGGGAACAGGGCAAACCAAACTACAAAAGCCAATTCTTACACTGGGAAGGAAACAAGCTCCCGGGGACCGGTTTCTGGGATTACAGCCGTCTTCGGCCCGGTTTGCTTGAATCCTGATGGTGCAATGAGCAAGGGTCTCACATCTGAGAATACCCTTCCACGCTTAGGGTGGACAAAAATATTTACAACAAGGGGTGGTGAGGGACAGAGTCTCTGAATTAAGCAGAAGCTCTCACCCAGTCAAGAGATCAGGGCTAGATCCAACACCGTTTTTTAGCTCACTGCACCATCCCAGTTTCAGAACCTGGCTGTATGCAAATTAGTCTGTTCCTGTCCCAGTGCATGATGGGAACAGGGCAAACCAAACTACAAAAGCCAATTCTTACACTGGGAAGGAAACAAGCTCCCGGGGACCGGTTTCTGGCATTACAGCCGTCTTCGGCCCGGTTTGCTTGAATCCTGATGGTGCAATGAGCAAGGGTCTCACATCTAAGAATACCCTTCCATGCTTAGGGTGGACAAAAATATTTACAACAAGGGGTGGTGAGGGACAGAGTCTCTGAATTAAGCAGAAGCTCTCACCCAGTCAAGAGATCAGGGCTAGATCCAACACCGTTTTTTAGCTCACTGCACCATCCCAGTTTCAGAACCTGGCTGTATGCAAATTAGTCTGTTCCTGTCCCAGTGCATGATGGGAACAGGGCAAACCAAACTACAAAAGCCAATTCTTACACTGGGAAGGAAACAAGCTCCCGGGGACCGGTTTCTGGCATTACAGCCGTTTTCGGCCCGGTTTGCTTGAATCCTGATGGTGCAATGAGCAAGGGTCTCACATCTGAGAATACCCTTCCACGCTTAGGGTGGACAAAAATATTTACAACAAGGGGTGGTGAGGGACAGAGTCTCTGAATTAAGCAGAAGCTCTCACCCAGTCAAGAGATCAGGGCTAGATCCAACACAGTTTTTTAGCTCACTGCACCATCCCAGTTTCAGAACCTGGCTGTATGCAAATTAGTCTGTTCCTGTCCCAGTGCATGATGGGAACAGGGCAAACCAAACTACAAAAGCCAATTCTTACACTGGGAAGGAAACAAGCTCCCGGGGACCGGTTTCTGGCATTACAGCCGTCTTCGGCCCGGTTTGCTTGAATCCTGATGGTGCAATGAGCAAGGGTCTCACATCTGAGAATACCCTTCCACGCTTAGGGTGGACAAAAATATTTACAACAAGGGGTGGTGAGGGACAGAGTCTCTGAATTAAGCAGAAGCTCTCACCCAGTCAAGAGATCAGGGCTAGATCCAACACCGTTTTTTAGCTCACTGCACCATCCCAGTTTCAGAACCTGGCTGTATGCAAATTAGTCTGTTCCTGTCCCAGTGCATGATGGGAACAGGGCAAACCAAACTACAAAAGCCAATTCTTACACTGGGAAGGAAACAAGCTCCCGGGGACCGGCTTCTGGCATTACAGCCGTCTTCGGCCCGGTTTGCTTGAATCCTGATGGTGCAATGAGCAAGGGTCTCACATCTGAGAATACCCTTCCACGCTTAGGGTGGACAAAAATATTTACAACAAGGGGTGGTGAGGGACAGAGTCTCTGAATTAAGCAGAAGCTCTCACCCAGTCAAGAGATCAGGGCTAGATCCAACACCGTTTTTTAGCTCACTGCACCATCCCAGTTTCAGAACCTGGCTGTATGCAAATTAGTCTGTTCCTGTCCAAGTGCATGATGGGAACAGGGCAAACCAAACTACAAAAGCCAATTCTTACACTGGGAAGGAAACAAGCTCCCGGGGACCGGTTTCTGCCATTACAGCCGTCTTCGGCCCGGTTTGCTTGAATCCTGATGGTGCAATGAGCAAGGGTCTCACATCTGAGAATACCATTCCATGCTTAGGGTGGACAAAAATATTTACAACAAGGGGTGGTGAGGGACAGAGTCTCTGAATTAAGCAGAAGCTCTCACCCAGTCAAGAGATCAGGGCTAGATCCAACACCGTTTTTTAGCTCACTGCACCATCCCAGTTTCAGAACCTGGCTGTATGCAAATTAGTCTGTTCCTGTCCCAGTGCATGATGGGAACAGGGCAAACCAAACTACAAAAGCCAATTCTTACACTGGGAAGGAAACAAGCTCCCGGGGACCGGTTTCTGGCATTACAGCCGTCTTCGGCCCGGTTTGCTTGAATCCTGATGGTGCAATGAGCAAGGGTCTCACATCTGAGAATACCCTTCCACGCTTAGGGTGGACAAAAATATTTACAACAAGGGGTGGTGAGGGACAGAGTCTCTGAATTAAGCAGAAGCTCTCACCCAGTCAAGAGATCAGGGCTAGATCCAACACCGTTTTTTAGCTCACTGCACCATCCCAGTTTCAGAACCTGGCTGTATGCAAATTAGTCTGTTCCTGTCCCAGTGCATGATGGGAACAGGGCAAACCAAACTACAAAAGCCAATTCTTACACTGGGAAGGAAACAAGCTCCCGGGGACCGGTTTCTGGCATTACAGCCGTCTTCGGCCCGGTTTGCTTGAATCCTGATGGTGCAATGAGCAAGGGTCTCACATCTGAGAATACCCTTCCACGCTTAGGGTGGACAAAAATATTTACAACAAGGGGTGGTGAGGGACAGAGTCTCTGAATTAAGCAGAAGCTCTCACCCAGTCAAGAGATCAGGGCTAGATCCAACACCGTTTTTTAGCTCACTGCACCATCCCAGTTTCAGAACCTGGCTGTATGCAAATTAGTCTGTTCCTGTCCCAGTGCATGATGGGAACAGGGCAAACCAAACTACAAAAGCCAATTCTTACACTGGGAAGGAAACAAGCTCCCGGGGACCGGCTTCTGGCATTACAGCCGTCTTCGGCCCGGTTTGCTTGAATCCTGATGGTGCAATGAGCAAGGGTCTCACATCTGAGAATACCCTTCCACGCTTAGGGTGGACAAAAATATTTACAACAAGGGGTGGTGAGGGACAGAGTCTCTGAATTAAGCAGAAGCTCTCACCCAGTCAAGAGATCAGGGCTAGATCCAACACCGTCTTTTAGCTCACTGCACCATCCCAGTTTCAGAACCTGGCTGTATGCAAATTAGTCTGTTCCTGTCCAAGTGCATGATGGGAACAGGGCAAACCAAACTACAAAAACCAATTCTTACACTGGGAAGGAAACAAGCTCCCGGGGACCGGTTTCTGGCATTACAGCCGTCTTCGGCCCGGTTTGCTTGAATCCTGATGGTGCAATGAGCAAGGGTCTCACATCTGAGAATACCCTTCCACGCTTAGGGTGGACAAAAATATTTACAACAAGGGGTGGTGAGGGACAGAGTCTCTGAATTAAGCAGAAGCTCTCACCCAGTCAAGAGATCAGGGCTAGATCCAACACCGTTTTTTAGCTCACTGCACCATCCCAGTTTCAGTACCTGGCTGTATGCAAATTAGTCTGTTCCTGTCCCAGTGCATGATGGGAACAGGGCAAACCAAACTACAAAAGCCAATTCTTACACTGGGAAGGAAACAAGCTCCCGGGGACCGGTTTCTGCCATTACAGCCGTCTTCGGCCCGGTTTGCTTGAATCCTGATGGTGCAATGAGCAAGGGTCTCACATCTGAGAATACCCTTCCACGCTTAGGGTGGACAAAAATATTTACAACAAGGGGTGGTGAGGGACAGAGTCTCTGAATTAAGCAGAAGCTCTCACCCAGTCAAGAGATCAGGGCTAGATCCAACACCGTTTTTTAGCTCACTGCACCATCCCAGTTTCAGAACCTGGCTGTATGCAAATTATTCTGTTCCTGTCCCAGTGCATGATGGGAACAGGGCAAACCAAACTACAAAAGCCAATTCTTACACTGGGAAGGAAACAAGCTCCCGGGGACCGGTTTCTGGCATTACAGCCGTCTTCGGCCCGGTTTGCTTGAATCCTGATGGTGCAATGAGCAAGGGTCTCACATCTGAGAATACCCTTCCACGCTTAGGGTGGACAAAAATATTTACAACAAGGGGTGGTGAGGGACAGAGTCTCTGAATTAAGCAGAAGCTCTCACCCAGTCAAGAGATCAGGGCTAGATCCAACACCGTTTTTTAGCTCACTGCACCATCCCAGTTTCAGAACCTGGCTGTATGCAAATTAGTCTGTTCCTGTCCCAGTGCATGATGGGAACAGGGCAAACCAAACTACAAAAGCCAATTCTTACACTGGGAAGGAAACAAGCTCCCGGGGACCGGTTTCTGGCATTACAGCCGTCTTCGGCCCGGTTTGCTTGAATCCTGATGGTGCAATGAGCAAGGGTCTCACATCTGAGAATACCCTTCCACGCTTAGGGTGGACAAAAATATTTACAACAAGGGGTGGTGAGGGACAGAGTCTCTGAATTAAGCAGAAGCTCTCACCCAGTCAAGAGATCAGGGCTAGACCCAACACCGTTTTTTAGCTCACTGCACCATCCCAGTTTCAGAACCTGGCTGTATGCAAATTAGTCTGTTCCTGTCCCAGTGCATGATGGGAACAGGGCAAACCAAACTACAAAAGCCAATTCTTACACTGGGAAGGAAACAAGCTCCCGGGGACCGGTTTCTGGCATTACAGCCGTCTTCGGCCCGGTTTGCTTGAATCCTGATGGTGCAATGAGCAAGGGTCTCACATCTGAGAATACCCTTCCACGCTTAGGGTGGACAAAAATATTTACAACAAGGGGTGGTGAGGGACAGAGTCTCTGAATTAAGCAGAAGCTCTCACCCAGTCAAGAGATCAGGGCTAGATCCAACACCGTTTTTTAGCTCACTGCACCATCCCAGTTTCAGAACCTGGCTGTATGCAAATTAGTCTGTTCCTGTCCCAGTGCATGATGGGAACAGGGCAAACCAAACTACAAAAGCCAATTCTTACACTGGGAAGGAAACAAGCTCCCGGGGACCGGTTTCTGGCATTACAGCCGTCTTCGGCCCGGTTTGCTTGAATCCTGATGGTGCAATGAGCAAGGGTCTCACATCTGAGAATACCCTTCCACGCTTAGGGTGGACAAAAATATTTACAACAAGGGGTGGTGAGAGACAGAGTCTCTGAATTAAGCAGAAGCTCTCACCCAGTCAAGAGATCAGGGCTAGATCCAACACCGTTTTTTAGCTCACTGCACCATCCCAGTTTCAGAACCTGGCTGTATGCAAATTAGTCTGTTCCTGTCCCAGTGCATGATGGGAACAGGGCAAACCAAACTACAAAAGCCAATTCTTACACTGGGAAGGAAACAAGCTCCCGGGGACCGGTTTCTGGCATTACAGCCGTCTTCGGCCCGGTTTGCTTGAATCCTGATGGTGCAATGAGCAAGGGTCTCACATCTGAGAATACCCTTCCACGCTTAGGGTGGACAAAAATATTTACAACAAGGGGTGGTGAGGGACAGAGTCTCTGAATTAAGCAGAAGCTCTCACCCAGTCAAGAGATCAGGGCTAGATCCAACACCGTTTTTTA
Source organism: Lissotriton vulgaris (assembly GCF_964263255.1). Classification (NCBI taxonomy): domain Eukaryota; kingdom Metazoa; phylum Chordata; class Amphibia; order Caudata; family Salamandridae; genus Lissotriton; species Lissotriton vulgaris. The sequence goes on from NW_028252077.1 coordinate 37,966, forward strand.
GCTCACTGCACCATCCCAGTTTCAGAACCTGGCTGTTTGCAAATTAGTCTGTTCCTGTCCCAGTGCATGATGGGAACAGGGCAAACCAAAGTACAAAAACCAATTCTTACACTGGGAAGGAAACAAGCTCCCGGGGACCGGTTTCTGGCATTACAGCCGTCTTCGGCCCGGTTTGCTTGAATCCTGATGGTGCAATGAGCAAGGGTCTCACATCTGAGAATACCCTTCCACGCTTAGGGTGGACAAAAATATTTACAACAAGGGGTGGTGAGGGACAGAGTCTCTGAATTAAGCAGAAGCTCTCACCCAGTCAAGAGATCAGGGCTAGATCCAACACCGTTTTTTAGCTCACTGCACCATCCCAGTTTCAGAACCTGGCTGTATGCAAATTAGTCTGTTCCTGTCCCAGTGCATGATGTGAACAGGGCAAACCAAACTACAAAAGCCAATTCTTACACTGGGAAGAAAACAAGCTCCCGGGGACCGGTTTCTGGCATTACAGCCGTCTTCGGCCCGGTTTGCTTGAATCCTGATGGTGCAATGAGCAAGGGTCTCACATCTGAGAATACCCTTCCACGCTTAGGGTGGACAAAAATATTTACAACAAGGGGTGGTGAGGGACAGAGTCTCTGAATTAAGCAGAAGCTCTCACCCAGTCAAGAGATCAGGGCTAGATCCAACACCGTTTTTTAGCTCACTGCACCATCCCAGTTTCAGAACCTGGCTGTATGCAAATTAGTCTGTTCCTGTCCCAGTGCATGATCGGAACAGGGCAAACCAAACTACAAAAACCAATTCTTACACTGGGAAGGAAACAAGCTCCCGGGGACCGGTTTCTGGCATTACAGCCGTCTTCGGCCCGGTTTGCTTGAATCCTGATGGTGCAATGAGCAAGGGTCTCACATCTGAGAATACCCTTACACGCTTAGGGTGGACAAAAATATTTACAACAAGGGGTGGTGAGGGACAGAGTCTCTGAATTAAGCAGAAGCTCTCACCCAGTCAAGAGATCAGGGCTAGATCCAACACCGTTTTTTAGCTCACTGCACCATCCCAGTTTCAGAACCTGGCTGTATGCAAATTAGTCTGTTCCTGTCCCAGTGCATGATGGGAACAGGGCAAACCAAACTACAAAAGCCAATTCTTACACTGGGATGGAAACAAGCTCCCGGGGACCGGTTTCTGGCGTTACAGCCGTCTTCAGCCCGGTTTGCTTGAATCCTGATGGTGCAATGAGCAAGGGTCTCACATCTGAGAATACCCTTCCACGCTTAGGGTGGACAAAAATATTTACAACAAGGGGTGGTGAGGGACAGAGTCTCTGAATTAAGCAGAAGCTCTCACCCAGTCAAGAGATCAGGGCTAGATCCAACACCGTTTTCTAGCTCACTGCACCATCCCAGTTTCAGAACCTGGCTGTATGCAAATTAGTCTGTTCCTGTCCCAGTGCATGATGGGAACAGGGCAAACCAAACTACAAAAGCCAATTCTTACACTGGGAAGGAAACAAGCTCCCGGGGACCGGTTTCTGGCATTACAGCCGTCTTCGGCCCGGTTTGCTTGAATCCTGATGGTGCAATGAGCAAGGGTCTCACATCTGAGAATACCCTTCCACGCTTAGGGTGGACAAAAATATTTGCAACAAGGGGTGGTGAGGGACAGAGTCTCTGAATTAAGCAGAAGCTCTCACCCAGTCAAGAGATCAGGGCTAGATCCAACACCGTTTTTTAGCTCACTGCACCATCCCAGTTTCAGAACCTGGCTGTTTGCAAATTAGTCTGTTCCTGTCCCAGTGCATGATGGGAACAGGGCAAACCAAAGTACAAAAACCAATTCTTACACTGGGAAGGAAACAAGCTCCTGGGGACCGGTTTCTGGCATTACAGCCGTCTTCGGCCCGGTTTGCTTGAATCCTGATGGTGCAATGAGCAAGGGTCTCACATCTGAGAATACCCTTCCACGCTTAGGGTGGACAAAAATATTTACAACAAGGGGTGGTGAGGGACAGAGTCTCTGAATTAAGCAGAAGCTCTCACCCAGTCAAGAGATCAGGGCTAGATCCAACACCGTTTTTTAGCTCACTGCACCATCCCAGTTTCAGAACCTGGCTGTATGCAAATTAGTCTGTTCCTGTCCCAGTGCATGATGTGAACAGGGCAAACCAAACTACAAAAGCCAATTCTTACACTGGGAAGGAAACAAGCTCCCGGGGACCGGTTTCTGGCATTACAGCCGTCTTCGGCCCGGTTTGCTTGAATCCTGATGGTGCAATGAGCAAGGGTCTCACATCTGAGAATACCCTTCCACGCTTAGGGTGGACAAAAATATTTACAACAAGGGGTGGTGAGGGACAGAGTCTCTGAATTAAGCAGAAGCTCTCACCCAGTCAAGAGATCAGGGCTAGATCCAACACCGTTTTTTAGCTCACTGCACCATCCCAGTTTCAGAACCTGGCTGTATGCAAATTAGTCTGTTCCTGTCCCAGTGCATGATGGGAACAGGGCAAACCAAACTACAAAAACCAATTCTTACACTGGGAAGGAAACAAGCTCCCGGGGACCGGTTTCTGGCATTACAGCCGTCTTCGGCCCGGTTTGCTTGAATCCTGATGGTGCAATGAGCAAGGGTCTCACATCTGAGAATACCCTTCCACGCTTAGGGTGGACAAAAATATTTACAACAAGGGGTGGTGAGGGACAGAGTCTCTGAATTAAGCAGAAGCTCTCACCCAGTCAAGAGATCAGGGCTAGATCCAACACCGTTTTTTTAGCTCACTGCACCATCCCAGTTTCAGAACCTGGCTGTATGCAAATTAGTCTGTTCCTGTCCCAGTGCATGATGGGAACAGGGCAAACCAAACTACAAAAGCCAATTCTTACACTGGGAAGGAAACAAGCTCCCGGGGACCGGTTTCTGGCATTACAGCCGTCTTCGGCCCGGTTTGCTTGAATCCTGATGGTGCAATGAGCAAGGGTCTCACATCTGAGAATACCCTTCCACGCTTAGGGTGGACAAAAATATTTACAACAAGGGGTGGTGAGGGACAGAGTCTCTGAATTAAGCAGAAGCTCTCACCCAGTCAAGAGATCAGGGCTAGATCCAACACCGTTTTTTAGCTCACTGCACCATCCCAGTTTCAGAACCTGGCTGTATGCAAATTAGTCTGTTCCTGTCCCAGTGCATGATGGGAACAGGGCAAACCAAACTACAAAAACCAATTCTTACACTGGGAAGGAAACAAGCTCCCGGGGACCGGTTTCTGGCATTACAGCCGTCTTCGGCCCGGTTTGCTTGAATCCTGATGGTGCAATGAGCAAGGGTCTCACATCTGAGAATACCCTTCCACGCTTAGGGTGGACAAAAATATTTACAACAAGGGGTGGTGAGGGACAGAGTCTCTGAATTAAGCAGAAGCTCTCACCCAGTCAAGAGATCAGGGCTAGATCCAACACCGTTTTTTAGCTCACTGCACCATCCCAGTTTCAGAACCTGGCTGTATGCAAATTAGTCTGTTCCTGTCCCAGTGCATGATGGGAACAGGGCAAACCAAACTACAAAAGCCAATTCTTACACTGGGATGGAAACAAGCTCCCGGGGACCGGTTTCTGGCGTTACAGCCGTCTTCAGCCCGGTTTGCTTGAATCCTGATGGTGCAATGAGCAAGGGTCTCACATCTGAGAATACCCTTCCACGCTTAGGGTGGACAAAAATATTTACAACAAGGGGTGGTGAGGGACAGAGTCTCTGAATTAAGCAGAAGCTCTCACCCAGTCAAGAGATCAGGGCTAGATCCAACACCGTTTTCTAGCTCACTGCACCATCCCAGTTTCAGAACCTGGCTGTATGCAAATTAGTCTGTTCCTGTCCCAGTGCATGATGGGAACAGGGCAAACCAAACTACAAAAGCCAATTCTTACACTGGGAAGGAAACAAGCTCCCGGGGACCGGTTTCTGGCATTACAGCCGTCTTCTGCCCGGTTTGCTTGAATCCTGATGGTGCAATGAGCAAGGGTCTCACATCTGAGAATACCCTTCCACGCTTAGGGTGGACAAAAATATTTACAACAAGGGGTGGTGAGGGACAGAGTCTCTGAATTAAGCAGAAGCTCTCACCCAGTCAAGAGATCAGGGCTAGATCCAACACCGTTTTTTAGCTCACTGCACCATCCCAGTTTCAGAACCTGGCTGTTTGCAAATTAGTCTGTTCCTGTCCCAGTGCATGATGGGAACAGGGCAAACCAAAGTACAAAAACCAATTCTTACACTGGGAAGGAAACAAGCTCCCGGGGACCGGTTTCTGGCATTACAGCCGTCTTCGGCCCGGTTTGCTTGAATCCTGATGGTGCAATGAGCAAGGGTCTCACATCTGAGAATACCCTTCCACGCTTAGGGTGGACAAAAATATTTACAACAAGGGGTGGTGAGGGACAGAGTCTCTGAATTAAGCAGAAGCTCTCACCCAGTCAAGAGATCAGGGCTAGATCCAACACCGTTTTTTAGCTCACTGCACCATCCCAGTTTCAGAACCTGGCTGTATGCAAATTAGTCTGTTCCTGTCCCAGTGCATGATGTGAACAGGGCAAACCAAACTACAAAAGCCAATTCTTACACTGGGAAGGAAACAAGCTCCCGGGGACCGGTTTCTGGCATTACAGCCGTCTTCGGCCCGGTTTGCTTGAATCCTGATGGTGCAATGAGCAAGGGTCTCACATCTGAGAATACCCTTCCACGCTTAGGGTGGACAAAAATATTTACAACAAGGGGTGGTGAGGGACAGAGTCTCTGAATTAAGCAGAAGCTCTCACCCAGTCAAGAGATCAGGGCTAGATCCAACACCGTTTTTTAGCTCACTGCACCATCCCAGTTTCAGAACCTGGCTGTATGCAAATTAGTCTGTTCCTGTCCCAGTGCATGATGGGAACAGGGCAAACCAAACTACAAAAACCAATTCTTACACTGGGAAGGAAACAAGCTCCCGGGGACCGGTTTCTGGCATTACAGCCGTCTTCGGCCCGGTTTGCTTGAATCCTGATGGTGCAATGAGCAAGGGTCTCACATCTGAGAATACCCTTCCACGCTTAGGGTGGACAAAAATATTTACAACAAGGGGTGGTGAGGGACAGAGTCTCTGAATTAAGCAGAAGCTCTCACCCAGTCAAGAGATCAGGGCTAGAACCAACACCGTTTTTTTAGCTCACTGCACCATCCCAGTTTCAGAACCTGGCTGTATGCAAATTAGTCTGTTCCTGTCCCAGTGCATGATGGGAACAGGGCAAACCAAACTACAAAAGCCAATTCTTACACTGGGAAGGAAACAAGCTCCCGGGGACCGGTTTCTGGCATTACAGCCGTCTTCGGCCCGGTTTGCTTGAATCCTGATGGTGCAATGAGCAAGGGTCTCACATCTGAGAATACCCTTCCACGCTTAGGGTGGACAAAAATATTTACAACAAGGGGTGGTGAGGGACAGAGTCTCTGAATTAAGCAGAAGCTCTCACCCAGTCAAGAGATCAGGGCTAGATCCAACACCGTTTTTTAGCTCACTGCACCATCCCAGTTTCAGAACCTGGCTGTATGCAAATTAGTCTGTTCCTGTCCCAGTGCATGATGGGAACAGGGCAAACCAAACTACAAAAGCCAATTCTTACACTGGGAAGGAAACAAGCTCCCGGGGACCGGTTTCTGGCATTACAGCCGTCTTCGGCCCGGTTTGCTTGAATCCTGATGGTGCAATGAGCAAGGGTCTCACATCTGAGAATACCCTTCCACGCTTAGGGTGGACAAAAATATTTACAACAAGGGGTGGTGAGGGACAGAGTCTCTGAATTAAGCAGAAGCTCTCACCCAGTCAAGAGATCAGGGCTAGATCCAACACCGTTTTTTAGCTCACTGCACCATCCCAGTTTCAGAACCTGGCTGTATGCAAATTAGTCTGTTCCTGTCCCAGTGCATGATGGGAACAGGGCAAACCAAACTACAAAAGCCAATTCTTACACTGGGAAGGAAACAAGCTCCCGGAGACCGGTTTCTGGCATTACAGCCGTCTTCGGCCCGGTTTGCTTGAATCCTGATGGTGCAATGAGCAAGGGTCTCACATCTGAGAATACCCTTCCACGCTTAGGGTGGACAAAAATATTTACAACAGGGGTGGTGAGGGACAGAGTCTCTGAATTAAGCAGAAACTCTCACCCAGTCAACAGATCAGGGCTAGATCCAACACCGTTTTTTAGCTCACTGCACCATCCCAGTTTCAGAACCTGGCTGTATGCAAATTAGTCTGTTCCTGTCCCAGTGCATGATGGGAACAGGGCAAACCAAACTACAAAAGCCAATTCTTACACTGGGAAGGAAACAAGCTCCCGGGAACCGGTTTCTGGCATTACAGCCGTCTTCGGCCCGGTTTGCTTGAATCCTGATGGTGCAATGAGCAAGGGTCTCACATCTGAGAATACCCTTCCACGCTTAGGGTGGACAAAAATATTTACAACAAGGTCTGGTGAGGGACAGAGTCTCTGAATTAAGCAGAAGCTCTCACCCAGTCAAGAGATCAGGGCTAGATCCAACACCGTTTTTTAGCTCACTGCACCATCCCAGTTTCAGAACCTGGCTGTATGCAAATTAGTCTGTTCCTGTCCCAGTGCATGATGGGAACAGGGCAAACCAAACTACAAAAGCCAATTCTTACACTGGGAAGGAAACAAGCTCCCGGGGACCGGTTTCTGGCATTACAGCCGTCTTCGGCCCGGTTTGCTTGAATCCTGATGGTGCAATGAGCAAGGGTTTCACATCTGAGAATACCCTTCCACGCTTAGGGTGGACAAAAATATTTACAACAAGGGGTGGTGAGGGACAGAGTCTCTGAATTAAGCAGAAGCTCTCACCCAGTCAAGAGATCAGGGCTAGATCCAACACCGTTTTTTAGCTCACTGCACCATCCCAGTTTCAGAACCTGGCTGTATGCAAATTAGTCTGTTCCTGTCCCAGTGCATGATGGGAACAGGGCAAACCAAACTACAAAAGCCAATTCTTACACTGGGAAGGAAACAAGCTCCCGGGGACCGGTTTCTGGCATTACAGCCGTCTTCGGCCCAGTTTGCTTGAATCCTGATGGTGCAATGAGCAAGGGTCTCACATCTGAGAATACCCTTCCACGCTTAGGGTGGACAAAAATATTTACAACAAGGGGTGGTGAGGGACAGAGTCTCTGAATTAAGCAGAAGCTCTCACCCAGTCAAGAGATCAGGGCTAGATCCAACACCGTTTTTTAGCTCACTGCACCATCCCAGTTTCAGAACCTGGCTGTATGCAAATTAGTCTGTTCCTGTCCCAGTGCATGATGGGAACAGGGCAAACCAAACTACAAAAGCCAATTCTTACACTGGGAAGGAAACAAGCTCCCGGGGACCGGTTTCTGGCATTACAGCCGTCTTCGGCCCGGTTTGCTTGAATCCTGATGGTGCAATGAGCAAGGGTCTCACATCTGAGAATACCCTTCCACGCTTAGGGTGGACAAAAATATTTACAACAAGGGGTGGTGAGGGACAGAGTCTCTGAATTAAGCAGAAGCTCTCACCCAGTCAAGAGATCAGGGCTAGATCCAACACCGTTTTTTAGCTCACTGCACCATCCCAGTTTCAGAACCTGGCTGTATGCAAATTAGTCTGTTCCTGTCCCAGTGCATGATGGGAACAGGGCAAACCAAACTACAAAAGCCAATTCTTACACTGGGAAGGAAACAAGCTCCCGGGGACCGGTTTCTGGCATTACAGCCGTCTTCGGCCCGGTTTGCTTGAATCCTGATGGTGCAATGAGCAAGGGTCTCACATCTGAGAATACCCTTCCACGCTTAGGGTGGACAAAAATATTTACAACAAGGGGTGGTGAGGGACAGAGTCTCTGAATTAAGCAGAAGCTCTCACCCAGTCAAGAGATCAGGGCTAGATCCAACACCGTTTTTTAGCTCACTGCACCATCCCAGTTTCAGAACCTGGCTGTATGCAAATTAGTCTATTCCTGGCCCAGTGCATGATGGGAACAGGGCAAACCAAACTACAAAAGCCAATTCTTACACTGGGAAGGAAACAAGCTCCCGGGGACCGGTTTCTGGCATTACAGCCGTCTTCGGCCCAGTTTGCTTGAATCCTGATGGTGCAATGAGCAAGGGTCTCACATCTGAGAATACCCTTCCACGCTTAGGGTGGACAAAAATATTTACAACAAGGGGTGGTGAGGGACAGAGTCTCTGAATTAAGCAGAAGCTCTCACCCAGTCAAGAGATCAGGGCTAGATCCAACACCGTTTTTTAGCTCACTGCACCATCCCAGTTTCAGAACCTGGCTGTATGCAAATTAGTCTGTTCCTGTCCCAGTGCATGATGGGAACAGGGCAAACCAAACTACAAAAGCCAATTCTTACACTGGGAAGGAAACAAGCTCCCGGGGACCGGTTTCTGGCATTACAGCCGTCTTCGGCCCGGTTTGCTTGAATCCTGATGGTGCAATGAGCAAGGGTCTCACATCTGAGAATACCCTTCCACGCTTAGGGTGGACAAAAATATTTACAACAAGGGGTGGTGAGGGACAGAGTCTCTGAATTAAGCAGAAGCTCTCACCCAGTCAAGAGATCAGGGCTAGATCCAACACCGTTTTTTAGCTCACTGCACCATCCCAGTTTCAGAACCTGGCTGTATGCAAATTAGTCTGTTCCTGTCCCAGTGCATGATGGGAACAGGGCAAACCAAACTACAAAAGCCAATTCTTACACTGGGAAGGAAACAAGCTCCCGGAGACCGGTTTCTGGCATTACAGCCGTCTTCGGCCCGGTTTGCTTGAATCCTGATGGTGCAATGAGCAAGGGTCTCACATCTGAGAATACCCTTCCACGCTTAGGGTGGACAAAAATATTTACAACAGGGGTGGTGAGGGACAGAGTCTCTGAATTAAGCAGAAACTCTCACCCAGTCAACAGATCAGGGCTAGATCCAACACCGTTTTTTAGCTCACTGCACCATCCCAGTTTCAGAACCTGGCTGTATGCAAATTAGTCTGTTCCTGTCCCAGTGCATGATCGGAACAGGGCAAACCAAACTACAAAAGCCAATTCTTACACTGGGAAGGAAACAAGCTCCCGGGAACCGGTTTCTGGCATTACAGCCGTCTTCGGCCCGGTTTGCTTGAATCCTGATGGTGCAATGAGCAAGGGTCTCACATCTGAGAATACCCTTCCACGCTTAGGGTGGACAAAAATATTTACAACAAGGGGTGGTGAGGGACAGAGTCTCTGAATTAAGCAGAAGCTCTCACCCAGTCAAGAGATCAGGGCTAGATCCAACACCGTTTTTTAGCTCACTGCACCATCCCAGTTTCAGAACCTGGCTGTATGCAAATTAGTCTGTTCCTGTCCCAGTGCATGATGGGAACAGGGCAAACCAAACTACAAAAGCCAATTCTTACACTGGGAAGGAAACAAGCTCCCGGGGACCGGTTTCTGGCATTACAGCCGTCTTCGGCCCAGTTTGCTTGAATCCTGATGGTGCAATGAGCAAGGGTCTCACATCTGAGAATACCCTTCCACGCTTAGGGTGGACAAAAATATTTACAACAAGGGGTGGTGAGGGACAGAGTCTCTGAATTAAGCAGAAGCTCTCACCCAGTCAAGAGATCAGGGCTAGATCCAACACCGTTTTTTAGCTCACTGCACCATCCCAGTTTCAGAACCTGGCTGTATGCAAATTAGTCTGTTCCTGGCCCAGTGCATGATGGGAACAGGGCAAACCAAACTACAAAAGCCAATTCTTACACTGGGAAGGAAACAAGCTCCCGGGGACCGGTTTCTGGCATTACAGCCGTCTTCGGCCCGGTTTGCTTGAATCCTGATGGTGCAATGAGCAAGGGTCTCACATCTGAGAATACCCTTCCACGCTTAGGGTGGACAAAAATATTTACAACAAGGGGTGGTGAGGGACAGAGTCTCTGAATTAAGCAGAAGCTCTCACCCAGTCAAGAGATCAGGGCTAGATCCAACACCGTTTTTTAGCTCACTGCACCATCCCAGTTTCAGAACCTGGCTGTATGCAAATTAGCCTGTTCCTGTCCCAGTGCATGATGGGAACAGGGCAAACCAAACTACAAAAGCCAATTCTTACACTGGGAAGGAAACAAGCTCCCGGGAACCGGTTTCTGGCATTACAGCCGTCTTCGGCCCGGTTTGCTTGAATCCTGATGGTGCAATGAGCAAGGGTCTCACATCTGAGAATACCCTTCCACGCTTAGGGTGGACAAAAATATTTACAACAAGGGGTGGTGAGGGACAGAGTCTCTGAATTAAGCAGAAGCTCTCACCCAGTCAAGAGATCAGGGCTAGATCCAACACCGTTTTTTAGCTCACTGCACCATCCCAGTTTCAGAGCCTGGCTGTATGCAAATTAGTCTGTTCCTGTCCCAGTGCATGATGGGAACAGGGCAAACCAAACTACAAAAGCCAATTCTTACACTGGGAAGGAAACAAGCTCCTGGGGACCGGTTTCTGGCATTACAGCCGTCTTCGGCCCGGTTTGCTTGAATCCTGATGGTGCAATGAGCAAGGGTCTCACATCTGAGAATACCCTCCCACGCTTAGGGTGGACAAAAATATTTACAACAAGGGGTGGTGAGGGACAGAGTCTCTGAATTAAGCAGAAGCTCTCACCCAGTCAAGAGATCAGGGCTAGATCCAACACCGTTTTTTAGCTCACTGCACCATCCCAGTTTCAGAACCTGGCTGTATGCAAATTAGTCTGTTCCTGTCCCAGTGCATGATGGGAACAGGGCAAACCAAACTACAAAAGCCAATTCTTACACTGGGAAGGAAACAAGCTCCCGGGGACCGGTTTCTGGCATTACAGCCGTCTTCGGCCCGGTTTGCTTGAATCCTGATGGTGCAATGAGCAAGGGTCTCACATCTGAGAATACCCTTCCACGCTTAGGGTGGACAAAAATATTTACAACAAGGGGTGGTGAGGGACAGAGCCTCTGAATTAAGCAGAAGCTCTCACCCAGTCAAGAGATCAGGGCTAGATCCAACACCGTTTTTTAGCTCACTGCACCATCCCAGTTTCAGAACCTGGCTGTATGCAAATTAGTCTGTTCCTGTCCCAGTGCATGATGGGAACAGGGCAAACCAAACTACAAAAGCCAATTCTTACACTGGGAAGGAAACAAGCTCCCGGGGACCGGTTTCTGGCATTACAGCCGTCTTCGGCCCCTTTTGCTTGAATCCTGATGGTGCAATGAGCAAGGCTCTCACATCTGAGAATACCCTTCCACGCTTAGGGTGGACAAAAATATTTACAACAAGGGGTGGTGAGGGACAGAGTCTCTGAATTAAGCAGAAGCTCTCACCCAGTCAAGAGATCAGGGCTAGATCCAACACCGTTTTTTAGCTCACTGCACCATCCCAGTTTCAGAACCTGGCTGTATGCAAATTAGTCTGTTCCTGTCCCAGTGCATGATGGGAACAGGGCAAACCAAACTACAAAAGCCAATTCTTACACTGGGAAGGAAACAAGCTCCCGGGGACCGGTTTCTGGCATTACAGCCGTCTTCGGCCCGGTTTGCTTGAATCCTGATGGTGCAATGAGCAAGGGTCTCACATCTGAGAATACCCTTCCACGCTTAGGGTGGACAAAAATATTTACAACAAGGGGTGGTGAGGGACAGAGTCTCTGAATTAAGCAGAAGCATAACAGTGATGGATCAAGCCCTGATCTTTGGACTGGGTAAGAGTGGTCTGTTTTACTCGGACACTCTGTTCATCACCACCCCCTTTTCTAAATCGTTTTTGGCCACTATAGGTGTGGCAGGGTATACTCAGACATGAGTCCCTTTCTCACTGCTCCATCAGCATTCAAGCAAGCCGGGCCGAAGAAGGCTGAAATGCCAGAAACCGGTCCCCGGTAGCTTGTCTCCTTTCTGGTGAAGAATTGGCTTGGTAGTTTAGTCTGCCCTGTTCCCATGATGCACTGGGCCAGGGACAGACTGATTTGCATATAGCCAGGTTCTGAGCTGGGATGGGGCAGTGAGATAAATAACGGTGATGGATCAAGCCCTGATCTTTGGACTGGGTAAGAGTGGTCTGTTTTACTCAGACACTCTGTTCATCACCACCCCCTTTTCTAAATCGTTTTTGGCCACTATAGGTGTGGCAGGGTATACTCAGACATGAGTCCCTTTCTCACTGCTCCATCAGGATTCAAGCAAGCCGGGCCGAAGAAGACTGAAATGCCAGAAACCGGTCCCCGGTAGCTTGTCTCCTTTCTGGTGAAGAATTGGCTTGGTAGTTTAGTCTGCCCTGCTCCCATGATGCACTGGGCCAGGGACAGACTGATTTGCATATAGCCAGGTTCTGAGCTGGGATGGGGCAGTGAGATAAATAACGGTGATGGATCAAGCCCTGATCTTTGGACTGGGTAAGAGTGGTCTGTTTTACTCAGACACTCTGTTCATCACCACCCCCTTTTCTAAATTGTAGTGCACAGCAGCATACAGACTGTGAGGTGGGGTTTTAGAAAATCTACTATTCCTTAGCCTAGAGCACCCTCCAGCGCAAGTCGTGGTAACGACTTGCGTTGTAAAACCAGTGTTGTGATGGTAGTGCGGAGTAAACACCGCGTCAGAATGGATGTTACCCTTTTTAAAACCATCAAGAAGAGTCTTCAGAAATAGCAAACTTCTATTAAAACCATCTCCCCCTTCTGCAATGTTTGAATCAACACAATCATCCCCATGTATATGGTGACAGAATCAAAATGCTTAATTTTGAACAGTCGCCAATGAAGGGTCCTACCTGGTTGGAGGTTTCCTCCAAAACTGTCCTGTCATCTCTATGATGTGTAGCTTCTAAAGATGCATATCAAGGGCTGTCTTTACATGGCTGAGGCCTTTGAAAATCCCTTCATAAGCAAAGAACATGATTTTGTACTAAAGAATCCTCAGTCTCTTTGAACGCTTCAAGAAAGAGGTTGGACCTCTTCATGCCACCTTATAGCTTGGTTTCTTACCATGTGCAGCCGTCCCCACCAGATCCACCTTCACTCCAAATCCAGCTTCTGTTGACTTGACTCATTATATTGTATACAAATCAGAGAGGCTCGTGGCTCCAGAAATACGGCATACTATGTAGTATCAACTAGGTGCCGTAACAAGATTAATTGTCTGGAATAATATTCTGCTCTATGCCACATATCTACCATCCCTATGTGGCATACAACAGAACGATTTGCATGAATTGAAGAATGTGAGTGGAATGTCTGAACTTTAGGTAGTATTAGGTTTTGAAACACTGTAAGAATGAAAGTATGAATGAAGTATGAAGTGTTACTGGGTAGGTTCCTAAGAAGAATGTAATTTTGTCACTTTTACCTTTTTCTAAATTGACTATGTATATTGTGCAATATTTATAAGATAATCATGTGTGATGGATGTATATAAATGCTTTCTACACTAAAATAAAAATACCTATATATTTGCTAAAAACCTTTTCTTGCAAGTAATTGAATGGTGTTAATCTTGTAATGTGCAGTACCAACTCCTAGGTTTATCACCCCTCATATACTGGGATCCCGGATTTGGGACCACATTATCTACTGGCGGGGTACGTTCTTTGTTCTTTGTTCAGTTTTTCTCCCCCCACGTCCCGCCTGCATCCAACAAGAAACCCATTGGGGAACCCCCTTCTTTCGCT